>NW_006922185.1:1361237-1392463 GCF_000298275.1 Orycteropus afer afer | reverse complement strand
AAAAGTTAAAAAATAAAAAAAAAAAGAATGTGTTAGCTGTAAGTTTTTCAAAGATATCTTTTATTCTGTTTACATAGTAGATTTGATCATGGCACACTATCATGGTTATATTTTGATTTACAAATATTTTCTTGAGGATTTTGGCATCTATGTTTATAAAGCATATTTACCTGTAGTATTCTTTTCTTATAATCGCCTTGTCTGGTTTTGGTGTCAGGTTGTAGCCTTAGGAAATGCATTGTGATTCTACCTCCTTTTTTCTGGAAGATTTTGTGTAAAATTGGTAATATTTTTTCCTTTTCTTTAAAAAGAGTTTCTAACAATGGTTAGAAGTGCTTTAGAGACAGCTAACTTCGTAGTGGGCAGGTACTTCCCCAACCAGATCCCCTCACTTCTGGCGCATACTTTCCCAAGAGCCAGTTGATGCACTGTACTGGCTCTCTCTCAGACAAGGCTTGGCTGTTTTTTTCTAGGCTACACGACAGGCTCCATTTGTCTTGATTCATATCCCTTTCTGCACTGACTTATTTACAAGATGTGTTCAGACAAGAGGCAGAAACCAGCTCTACTAATAGGTTTTTTTTACATTGCAGAAATGTGATGTGTGCTATTAATAAAGAAGAGCACTTAATGAGCTTGATTCATTTAGCAGTCTCACAGGCTGACAGATCATCTGCAGAATATATTAATTGGGTGTATCGAATAGTGCAGAAATGAACACCAATGTTGTTAAAGATCCTGTGTCAAAATGACTTCCATTGCCAAGTTATAAACCTCAGATATTTGAGGAAGATATTATGGATATAGATCAAATCCATCTAAAGGGCTTGTAATGTACCTTTCCTCTTTGTTTGTGTTATTTTAATGTTAACTCTGTTGAAGCATCTATTCCATCAGGAAAGCCATCAACAGTCCCAGTGTGGCCATTCTTTATCACAGTGAGTCAGAGACATAAAACGTAGGGACAAAAAAAATCCCACCAGTTTTTGAATTTGTGCCAGATAACTCCTAGGGTCCTTCCTGATCAATGAAAGGCTTCTGTGATTCTGAAAACGATCCATGAGTTATTTTCCTAGTGTTGACTTGCAGGGTTCTCAATGGCTAGACTGTTTTTCTTTCCCTTACTTGCTATCCTTTTCTGATTATCTCTTTTCATCCCGTGCCTCAGGGATACAGACATACACTGTAGAAGGTGGAAAAATAATAGGCATCAGAGCTGTTGGTTGAAAGAAACAGTTCTGTTTTATTTTGTTTGATTGCTCTAGGCACTTTTATATAGCTAAGAAAAGCCAAGGCTCAAAAAATGCTAAATTGCCCAAGGTCACACTGCAAACTAAGATTAAAGTTCATCTGACTCCCAGGTCTGTGATTTTTTCCACATTGCTGTTAAAATAATATGTCTCATAGGAATGTCTGATCTTGTAGTGACTGTAGGGGGCTTCTCATCTGCCATGTCATCCAAAAAGAAAAGATTCTCTATAGTCCCCTTTAAACTTTTTTGTCAATCCTTGTCTCAAATTCTAGTGTTCTAAGATTGCTTCCAGGCAGATCATCTGCTTCCAGAGAAAATCCTATCTGTACTTCCATTCTTCCTAGGTAAGTCTTGGCCCATGAAAGCAATAATTTCACTTGAGTTAAGGTTTTAGTGGCTGGAAATGGCTCCTGGGTTATATTCTGTGATCATATTTCCAGATTAAAAGTGAGTTTCAGTGTCCCCAAACACAGTAATAATGTAAAAGTTTCAGAAAGTCAGATAAGGCTTGTGAGGAGAACTATTTGGACAAAGATCATCTTGGGCGCAGGCATTTTGAAACTCCAGTATTATGGGCAAGCTAAGAAGGAAAAGAAATCAAGTTCCAATAGGATAGGGTTTGGGGAAATAGACTTGGTTGTAGGTGCATTATATAAAGGGCAGTTCAGGCTCAGGCCTGATTCAGATGAGTGACATGGTGGTGGTGATGGCAAGAGAGATCCTCCCCTGTAAACAAGATGGAGCCAGTAGGGCTTTCCTACCACAGAAAACAATCCAACAGCAACAGGCAGAGTTAGTAGATCTTATTTCCAGTCTCTAGATATTGGAATGGAGGCTGAGCCTGATGATAATATAGACTGTGATGGTCAAGAGTGACCAAGCATTTGGGTGGGCTGGGTCCCTAAGTGGCGTAAATGACTTGCACTCAACTATTAACCTAAAGTTTGGTGGTTTGAATTCACATAGTGGCACCAAGGAAAGAAGGCCTGGGATCTCCTTCCATAAAGATCACAGACAGGGAAACCCTATGGCACAGTTCCACTCTGTAACACATGGGGTCACTGTAAGTCAGAAGGAATTGACTCAATGGCAATTTTTTTTTTTAGTGGGGGACCTGACCTTGCTCTGGTGGAATCTGTGTTTAAACCCATGTAGACTTATTTCTGGGTACAGAAACTAACCGTTAAATCAGGCTGCTTCTCAGATGCATTGCTTTTGGTCTAAATGTATAGCATATGAAGATAGAGCCCTATATCTTACCAAAAATAAACCAAACCCATTGCTGTGGATTTGATTCTGACTCATAGCAACCCTATAGGACAGAGTAGAACTACCCCCATAGGGTTTCCACAGCTGTAATCTTTATGGGAACAGACTGCCACATCTTTCTCTTATGAAGCAGCTTAGTGGTTTCAAAATACTGACCTTTTGGTTAGCAGCTGAGTGCTTAACCAATGAGCCACCAGGGCTCCTTCCATATGTTACCCACCCACTGCTGTTGAATTGATTCCAACTCATAGAGACCTCCATTGGGTTTCCAAGACTGTAAATCTTTACAGAAGTAGATTGCCTCATCTCCCTCCTGCATAGCAGCTAGTGGATTTTGAACCACTGGCCTTCTGGTTAGCAGCCAAATGCCTTACCCACTACTCCACCAGGACTCCTTTCCACATGTTATGTTGCCCTTTAGATTTTGTGTGTAACTACTCCAAGTGAATAGCTAGATTTCTTCTAAAGTGGTATACTTTGTTAGCTTGTTCTAAGTATACATTTATTTGGACTGGCTTTTAAAAGTGATTTTGTAATGTTTTGTTTCCCTTTATAATTATTTTTCATGCAATCCTTCCAAGGCAAAGACTTGTTCTTTTTATAAATAGTAATGAATAGATAGGCACTTAACACTGGTGTTTGAATATGTGATGGGCCAGACTGTCTCCTTAAGGACATCAGATAAAAAGGATATTAAAAGGAGTACTGCCATAACTAATTAAGTCTATAAACATGGCTTCCTGTGATCATTCTATGGTGTCTGAAGCAGTTAATGCATGCCCTTAAATATCTAGAACAGTGGTCCTCAAACTTCAGTATGAATGTAAATCACCTGGAGGGATTATTAAAACCCATATTTCTGGCTCAACTCTCAGTGTTACTGGCTTAGTTCTTCTGGGGTGGGAGCTGAGCATTTTGTATTTCTAATAACTTTCCATATGAGCTAATACTGCTGGTGAGAGAATCACACTTTGAGAATAGTCAGCTCTGGTGGTGTAGTGGTTAAGGCATTTGGCTGCTAACCAAAATGTCAGTGGTTCGAACCTATCAGCTGCTCTGCGGAAGAAAATTGAGAATTGAGGCAATCTACTTCTGTAAAGATTTACAGCCTTGAATCCCAGTGGGGTCACTATGAGTTAAATTTGACTCAGTGGTGGTGGGTTTTTTTGTTTTTTGTTTTTAATTTTTGGCCCTAGGGATTAAACTAAGCATATAGGATGATAGAAACTTAAAATTGGAAAGCAATTAGTGTCAACATCTAACGTGGTATCCTCTTTTAGATCCCTCTGTTAGGAAGTTACATATCATAGCTTTGTGGTCACATATTAAATAGATGACTTACCCTTTAGTAAAACATTAGGAGTGGATGATTAATTGTTAACTGAATCTGAAACATGCAGTAATATTAACAAAAACCTTTCCCAACTCTCACTAACCTGCATTTGTGACATTCTCCTCTAGGGGTAATCACTAGTAATATATGACCAATATAATTGACACTATGGCTGTAATTTAGGATGGGCAGTAGTGCATCCAATGAGAAGTAACTGTCCTATTATTTCCACTGAGCTGCATCAGGTAGGGTAGAGGAAACTAACTACAAATAGTTTCCTTCCAGCCTCTTTTTCTCCCTGTGTCACAATGTTTATTCATCTAAGTTATCTGAATTATCACCAGCACCAAAGAACCACTCATTTAGACCAGGGGAGATGAAGGACTGGCCTGAGTTAGTGTAAAGTCAGAATTGTAGAAACTTTAAGGAATGCAGTTTCAACATATAGTAACTCCTACTACAAGAAGAGGAGCTCTGGTAGCATAGTGGCTAAGTCACTTGCCTGCTAACCAGACGGCTGGCGGTTCAAACCCACCAACCATTCCTTGGAAGGAAGGTTGGGCAATCCTACTTCCGTAGTGATACTGCCTCGGAAACCCAAGGAGGGGCTGCTATGAGTCGGGGCCGACTCAACGGCACTTAACAACAACAACAACAACAACTGCAAGAAGCTCTTGTGGTATAGTGGTGAAGGCATTTAACTGCTAACCAAAAGGTTGGTGGTTTAAACTTACCATCTGCTCGATGAAAGAAAAATAAGGCAGTCTGCTTCTGTAAAGATGTACAACCTTGCAAACCCAAAGGGGGTTGCTATGAGTCAGAATCAACTCAAAGACAGTAAGTTTGGTTTTTGGTTTAACCTTTCCTATATCAAGAAAGCCCATCAATTAAAGATGAATATATCAAGATCTTGAAAACACCTTGTCTTACTAAATAAGAGAAATATTTTTTCTGTCATTCCAATTAGATCTTTAATCAGTTTAGTAACTCCAATCAGTCTTGGATATAAGAATCACTTTGTTCCAAATCATACAGTCAGAATAAGTATACAGTATTACTTTTTAAAATGTATTTCCAATTTTGTAGCCCACTATTCATTCTTCTGAAACTTTTAAGTGAATTTCATGCTATAGATTATAAATATTGTGAGAAAAATAAGATAGTAGATGACAAAATATTTTGGGATCTCTCAACACCAGCAGGGTTACACATGGTACACAGGTTTCAATAGAGCTTACAGACTGAAACAGACTAGGAAGAAAGAAGAGGCCATCCATTTCTCAAAGAATTGGCCAGGAAAAACCTTATGAATAGCAGAGAAACACTGTCTGATATATTACTGGGCAACTTTATGAATAGCCCGGAAACATTGTTTGATACAATGCAGGAAGATGAACCCCTTAGGTTGGAAGGCACTCAAAATAAAAGGGGGAAAGAGCTGCATCATTAGAGTAGAACCAAACTTAATAATATGGATAAAGTAAAGCTTTCATGACCTCCATTTGCTGACATGGCATGACTCAAATTGAGGAGAAACAGGTGCAAACATCTATTAATAATAAGAATATGGAATGTACGAAGTATAAATCTAGGAAAATTGGAAGTTGTCAAAAATGAAATGTAATGCATAGAGATTGATATTCTAGCATTTGTGGACTGAAATGGACCGATTTTGGCCGTTTTGAATCAGACAACCATATGATCTACTATGCCAGAAATGAAAATTTGAAGAGGAATGGCGTGGTATTCATCATCACAAAGGATGTTTCAAGATCTGTCCTGAAGTACAATGCTGTCAGAGCATTGTTAGGATGGGCAGTAGTGCATTCAATGAGAAGTAACTGTCCTATTATTATCACTGAGTTGGTGATAGGATAATATCCACATGCCTACAAGGAAGACCAGTTAATACTACTATTATTCAAATTTATGTAACAACCACCAAAGCCAAAGATGAAGAAATTGAAGATATTTATCAATTTCTACAGTCTGAAACTGACTGAATATGCAATCAAGATGTATTAATTACCAATGGTGACTGGAAGGCAAAAGTTGGAAATAAAGAAAAATCACTGGTAGTTGGAAAATTTGGCCTTGGTGATAGAAATAATGCTGGAGACTACATGATAGAATTTTGCATGACCAATGACTTATTCATTGAAAATTCCTTTTTCAACAACACAAACAGCAGCTATACATGTGACTTCACCAGATGGAATAAACAGGAATCAGACTGACTACATGTGTGGCAAGAGGTGATGGAAAAGCTCAATATCTTCAGCCAAAACAAGGCCAAGAACTGATTGTGGAACAGACCATCAACTGCTCATATGCAAATTCAATTTGAAATTGAAGACAATTAAAACAAGCCCAAAAGAGCCAAAATATGATCTTTAATATATCACTTCTAAATTTAGAGACCATCTAAAGAATAGGTGTGATGCATTGAACATCAATGATGGAAAACCAGAATTGTGGGATGACATCAAGAACATCATTCATTAAGAAAGCAAGAGGTCATTAAAAAAATAAGAAAAGAAGAAAAGATCAAAATGGATATCAGAAAAGACTCTGAAACTTGACCTTGAGGAGAGAGTAGCTAAAGAAAATGGAAGAAATGACAAGGTAAAAGAGCTGAACAGAAGATTTCAAAGAGTAGCTCAAGCAGTGAAAACCAATTACAAAACTGAAATGTGCAAAGACCTGGAGTTAGAAAACAAAAGGGAAGAACATGCTCAGCATTTCTCAAGCTGAAAGAACTGAGGAAAAACTTTAATCCTCAAGTTGCAATATTGAAAGATTCTATGGGCAAAATATTGAATGATGCAGGAAACATCAAAAGAAGATGGAAGGAATACACAGAGTCACTGTACCAAAAAGAACTGGTCAATCTTCATTCATTGCAGGAAGTGGCATATGTTCAAGAACAAATGGTATTGAAGGGAGAAGTTGAAGCTGCACTGAAAGAATTGGCAAAGAAAGAGGCTCCAGGAATTGACAGGATACCCACTGAGAGGTTTCAACAAGTGGATGCTACCCTGGAGGTACTCACTTGGCTATGTCAAGATATTTGGAAGACAGCTTCCTGGCCAATTGACTGGAAGATACCATATTTGTATCCATTCCAAAGAAAGGTAAACCCACAGACTGTGGAAATTATCAAACAATATCATTAATATCACACGCAAGTAAGATCTTACTGAAGATAATTCAAAAACAGTTGCAGCAGTATATTGACAGAGAACTTCCAGAATGCAAGCTGGATTCAGAAGAGGACATGGAATGAGGGATATCATTATTGGTGTCAGATGGATCTTGGCTCAAAGCAAAGAATACCAGAAAGATGTTTACTTGTGTTTTATTGACTATGAAAAAGCATTTGACTGTATGGATCATAAAAAATTGTGGATCATAACATTGAGAAGAAAGGAAATTTCAGAATTCTTAATTGTACTCATGAGGAACCTGTACATAGACCAGGAGGCTGTCATTCAAACAGAACAAGGGGATACTGCACAGTTTAAAATCAAGAAGGGAGTGTGTCAGGGTTGTGTCTTTTACTATACTTGTTCAATCTATATGCTGAGCAATAATCCAAGAAGCTGGACTATATGAAGAAAATTTTGGCATCAGGAATGGAGGAAGAATCATTAATAATGTGTGATATGCTGACGACACAACTTTGCTTGCTGGAAGTGAGGATGACTTGAAGCACTTAGTGATGAAGATTGAAAAATACAGTCTGTGGGAAGGATTACATCTCAATATAAAGAAAACAAAAATTATCACAACTGGACCTATAAGCAGCATCATGATAAATGGAGAAAAGATTAAAGTTGTCCAAGACTTCACATTGCTTGGTTCTATAATAGACTCTAATGGAAGCAGCAGTTAGGACATCAGACAATGTATAGCACTGGGCAAATCAGCTGCAAAGTACCACTTTCAAGTGCTGAGGAGCAAAGATGTCTCCTTGAGGACTAAGGTGCTGCCTAACACAAGCCATGATATTTTCACTTGCCTCATATGCCTGTGAGAGCTGGACAGTGAATAAGGAAGATTGAAGAAGAATTAATGCTTTGAGTTGTGGTGCTGGCAAAGAATGTTGAAAGTACCATGGACTGCTAAAAGAACTAACAGATCTGTCCTGGAGGAAGTGCAGCCAGAATGCTCCTTGAAAACAAGAATGGCCAGACTTCCTCTCATCTACTTTGGTCATGTTGTCAGAAGGGACCATTCTCTGGAGAAGGATGTCATGCTTGGTAACATGGAAGGTCACTGAAAGAGGGGAAAGTCCTCAACGAGATGGATTGACACAGTGGCTGCAGCGATGCGCTCAAATATATCAGGGATCATGGAGCTGGCACGGGACTGGGCAGTATTTTGTTCTGCTGTGCATAGGGTCGCTGTGAATTGGAGATGGCTCGATGGTACCTAACAACAACAACAACAACAACAAAAAGCAAGTTAGACACACATGTGTCTTTTAGTAACTGGCCAAGGTATGATTCAAAATTTGACTTTGCCTAGATGCTATATTTAGATTCAGTCTAGATACTAAGTCTTACATGCTTTTTGACATATTATTGCAGAATAAGGACTTAAGTTATATTTCTGGAACTTTTTCCAAACACCACTTAGCCTGGAATTTAAATATACTACTGATAAATGCAGAGTCCCTGGGTGCTACAAATGGCTAGTGTGCTCAGCTGCTAATCAAAAGGTTGGAGACTACAGTCCATCCAAAGGTGCCTTAGAAGAAAGGCCTGGAGCCCTACTTCTGCAAGATCACAGCCACAGAAAACCCTAAAGAGTACGGTTCTACTCTGCAGTACATGGGGTTGCCTTGAGGAGGAGTCAACTCAAGGGCAACTGGTTTGCTGGCATTGATAAATGCAGTTCCAAAAGTTCTTAACTATTAGTACTCAAGCACTAGATCATTGGGCAAACCATACTCTGAATTGGTTGTTTGGGGGAGATTTCTAGTAGCCTGTCATTTCTGGATGTAATATGCATCCACCTTCATTTCTAGAAAATCCTAGAGGTTGTTATTTATTAAACATAGGCAGATATCTATGTCTTTGTGGGAAGTAAGGCATCATATATCTAATGTCTCGATTCTCTGAGAAATGCAGTTTGCAAATGTCAGACAGGCCAGGTTAAGGAATCAAGTCTTCCAGTGTTGTGATGCACTCCTTCACATACATTATTTCATGTAATTATTATACTGACCCTGCAAGTTAAGAATCATTATTATAATTTTTATGGATAAGAAAATTGAGGTTTGGAGAGATTAGTATATTATCCAAACTTATGTATGTGGTAGACACAGGTTTTAAACCCAAAGTTTTCTTACTCCAAAGCTGGAGATTTTTCCATTTCACAGTGGTTCTCAAACCTGGCTGTACATTAGAAATACCTGGGGAGCCCAGGCTGCTCCCTGCAGTGACTTTGACTCATGTGGCATGTTGGGGTCAAGCCTGGACATTGGCATTTTTCAACAATGTCTCATGTCCACATGGTTCTGATGTGCATCTATAGAGACCCATTTCCTTCCACTCTGCTAATAACTTCTTCAGGAAGAATACCATTCTTTAACACATTGAGCTGGTGGAGAATTTCAAAAGGAAGCTATTTTCAAAAAATTTTTATTTTTATTATTTTTTCTTTTTTTACATTGTGCTTTGGGTGCATATTTACAAAGCAAACTAGTTTTTCATTCAACAGTTCATGCATATTTGACTTCATGGCCCTGATTACCAACCTCAACAATAAAAAAACTCTTCCCCTCTCCTGCCTGTGACCACCCCCTCCCTGTGCACTTTTTATCCATACAATCCTGTCTGTCCAGCTTTCCCTCTATGTGAATGCTATCCCTCTGGTGTCTCATCACTGATTGATCCAAGGGTTGCATCTCCTTAGAGTAGGTGGGTACATCAACCTGGGGTTCTGCATGTAGGTCTTTCTACTGTTGGGCTGAGACACAATCCAAGTAAGTGAGTCCATTTCTAGGCCCGAAGGGTAACCAGGGGCCATATTCTCACCAGTCTCTTTCCAACCAGTAATTCTGGTCATTTTTGAGTTTTTGAATTTTGTTCCACATTTTTACTCCCACTCTATCCAGGATCTCCAGTTTTGATCCTTTTCTGAGTGGTTGGCATTGGTAGTTAAGCACCATCCAGTTCTTCTAGTCTCAAGGTTGTGGAGGCTGAGGCCTTGTGGTGCATCTTATCTTTGGACTACTTGTTTCCAGATGCCTTTGATTTTCTTCACTCTTCTTTGTTCCAGATGAGAAGAGACCAAGATGCATCTTAGATGGCTGCTTGAAAGTTTTTAAGATCCCAATATCTACTCATCAAGTACGTTGTAGAACAAAACTTTTATGTTCTATTTTGTCCCAATTGAGCATGATGTCCCCCAAAACCATGGTCCTGAGTCTGCAGGCATAGTGCTTCTCTCTCACAAAGTGTTTGGTTGTCCCTGAAAAGTTACTCCAACCCTGTCTTCTGTTGCTTCTGTAATATAGGTGGCTAATTTTGTAGCGCAAGTACATATGTAAGATTATCTTCAGCCAAATCTATCCTTGTTCTATGGTGTATTCCTGTTTCCCTATCCCCACCTGATCTTCTCACCTGCCTATGCATTAATCTGTAGCCTTGTGTTTGGTGCTAGTAGTACTGCAATATAGTGCATGTAATTGTATTTGCCTCTGTTGTCTATATCTTTTGTGTATGTTTCAGAGTCTTTCCTTTTCCTAATGTCACCATGCTGGTCTCAGACTCTCCATACCATCTCTCCCCTCACCTAAATCAACATGTCATGCCCAAATAGTCCAAGATTTCCCCTCCCATCCCCAGTAACCAACAAAGGAGTTTCCTGCCCTGAATAAACCTTTCCTTGACTTTTTACAATAGTGGGATCATCCATGCTGTGAGATGATTATTGTATTCTTCATTATTTCTAATGTTGCATAGTATTCCATTGTGTGAATGTACCATAGTTTGGTTATCAGTTCATCTGTTGATGGACATTTAGGTTGTTTCCATCTCTTTTCTATAATGAATTGTGCTGTGATGAACATGGGTGGTCATATGTCTATTTGTGTCCCGTTTCTCACTTCTTTAGGATATATTCCTAGTAATGAAATTACTGGATCAAGTGGTATTTTTATTTTCAGTTTTTTAAGGAAATGCCATACCATTTTTCACAATGGTTGTGCCATTTTGCAGTCCCCCCCCCATCAGTGTATGAAAGTTCCAATCTCTCTGCAGCCTCACCAACATTTGTTATTTCCTCTTGTTGAACTTTGCTATTATTGTTGGGGTGACATGATGTCTCATTGCTGTTTTGATTTGCATCTCTCTAATGGCTAATTATTGTAAGCATTTCCTCTGTATTCATTTGCCACCAGTAAAAATTTGAAAATGGGCTTGAGGAAAGGGATAGAGACACACACGTCTATCCTTGGCCTCTGTCAGCAGATATACAACTGGTAATCCAAAAGTATCCTTTAACATGTTGTGTAGCAGCTGATAGAACACAAAGGCAGAATCATTCCATTGTCAAGCAACTATGGAAAATAGGTCATGTGGAAGGCACATGTACT
Source organism: Orycteropus afer afer (assembly GCF_000298275.1). Taxonomy (NCBI): domain Eukaryota; kingdom Metazoa; phylum Chordata; class Mammalia; order Tubulidentata; family Orycteropodidae; genus Orycteropus; species Orycteropus afer. Next base: position 1,381,003 of record NW_006922185.1, on the reverse strand, counting down.
CAGAACCCATATTTTCAAGTGAAAATTCAGTGTTCATATTTTACACAAAATTAACTGGAAGATGTGGATTATAAAACATTTGTATATGATTATGAAATAGGACCAAACACAGGTCCTTGCTCAGTGTGCAGTCAGGCCAAAACAGTTTACACATTGAGTGAATAAGAGGAGAGAATATTATTTATTGTAAAGTGGCAATGCAAGGAGACAGGGTCACCCATACCCAGATCTGACTCTCTGAAACTCCATTGAATTACAGTTTTGTAGGTTTCAGGAGAGGGTAATGCATAGTCACAAAAATTTCAGGAATTTGGGCATGAGATGGTTGATGATTGGCTGAAAGTTCCTTTGCCTCAGTTTAAAGGGACAGTAGTGTTTTGATCCAGTGCACTTGAGTACCGGATGAGTCACATCGGCTTCCTGTCATCAGCTAATCAGGGCTTAGGAAGAGGGGAGAGTGTTAGTTCCCAGTAACTTTGTTCCTCTTAGTCCCACTTCACATGTTCATGGGCCAGAGTTAATTTTCAAGTTGTTTTCTAAGACACATTAACATGTTTATCACCCATATCTAAGGAAATAGCAGGAAATAATTTTTTTTTTTTTTTTTTCCATTCAGTTCTTAAGGAACTGAGCTTATTGTATTGACTCATCTGTCTCCAACTGGGGTCCTATGTGTTTACTTATCTATCTCCAACTGGGGTTCGGGTGGGGAAATAGTTGAGAGTAATTAAGTTTACTTATCTATTCCCATCCAGGGTCTTATCTGTTCTAATTATCTGGTTTAACCAGCGTGGGGGAAACAGTTTTGACTTTACTAGGATTCAATTCCCCCTTAGAATAGATACTTTTCCACATTCTTGGGGAACACTTTACTTAGTTTCAATTATTTTGAAGATAAATGAAATAATGTACACGGGCATTGTAAACCACAAGACATTTTGAAAATAAAAGTAAGAAATGATAACCATTAATTTTATAAGTCACAAAATATTAATGTATTATTCATGACTAAGCTCTATTTTACTTATTAATGAAAATAAGCTTCATTTTTTTCTACAGTATTTACTACTTTTTTATCAATCCTCCTCCTATTGATCTTTTATTTATTTATTTGTTTTTCAAAGAGTCAAGCATTTAAGAAGCTAAGGAGTCCCTGGTGGTACTGTTCAACCACTAACACGATTGGCTGATAACCAAAAGACTGGAGGTTCAAGTCCATCCAGAGCCATTTCAGAAGAAAGGCCTGGTGCTCTACTTCTGAAAAATTAGGCATTGAAAACCCTCTGGAGCACAGTACTACTCTGGCACACAGGGGTTGCCGGGAGGTAGAACTGATTCAATAACAACTGGGTTGTGTTTATGAAGGCATCATTTTTCAGTGTGTGGAAAACAAAACTAGAAAGCACAAGGACTAAGTTTCAGTCTAAACTTTGTCAGTAAATGCCTGTAACAAGTCATGTAAACGCTTCAGATCCAAATTAAAATCAAGATATTGCAATATGGTATCTTAAAAAGGCATCTTTGAATGTTAACATTTTTGTTTTATTTTAGCAATGTAATAATAATTATTCCAACAACTAATTATCACATCAACTAAATAACCCAATTAACCCGGTCTTTGAAGCCAAAGGAAAATATTAAAGCAAATATCTGGAAATTGAGGTAAAATATTGTTAATTGATTTGAGTCAATTAACTTGTAATTCTGATTTCTATAGATAGTGACATTTTGGATTTATATGGTCTTTGTTGTTGTTGTTGTTATGTGCCATTGAGTCGGACTCGACTCATAGCGACCCCTCCTTGGGTTTCCAAGGCAGTATCATTATGGAAGTAGATTGCCCCATCTTCCTTCTGAGGAGCGGCTGGTGGGTTTGAACTGCCAGCTTTCTAGTTAGCAGTCAAGTGCTTTAGGCACTATGCTACCAGAGCTTTCTATATGGTCTTAGAAATGAGATATTTAAAATTTCAGCGAGGAGATTCCATTAACTGACTAAAGCAATGAGTGTGATTTATTACATCAAAGGGTGAAACCAAGCAATGTAAACGGCAAAGTAGAATTGGAAGAAAAAATATGTTATTAAATGAAGCTTGTGGATCCCATCTGATTCAATGCTAACTTTCCTACTTCTCTCTCCCCCCATCCTCCTCACATAATTCCAGAGAATAAAGAATTGGAGATAAAGACTATAGATCCCAGGCTAAATATGCTAATATCGTAGTGTGTGTCATAAAGGAGCAGAACAAAAGACTTATTTTAAAGTTAGATTTTGATAAAATGGCTCAGGTTAACTTAGATAATCTTTAATATTCTTTCCTGCTGGATCATTCTTTGAAATTCTCTGAAATAAAACTGTTCATTATTTTCTTCAGAGAAGCTGTCCATATGGTTGTCCCCTCATGCAATAGACTCAAACCCTTTTATCACCACAGGCAAATTCATGGGGAGTTGTGCTTCTTTGAAAAAAAAAAAAAAAAAAAAAACAGAAAAAGCTTCTTGTCTTGGCACTCATGAGAAATGTTTGCATTTTAGAAAGTTTTGCAATCAGGGTGGATGGCTGTTTGTTTCCTCTGTCAGCTGGCAACCTCCCTCCAACCAGGTTCTCAGTTTCAGGTGGTGTTGTAAAGTATAAAAGAAACTAACTCTCTGATGAACAATCAGCATACCACTGCCAGAGAAAGCTGTGTCTCAGGGAGCATCAATCATTACAGTGGAGTGTACTGCAGTCACCATTATCCCTGATTTAGTTTGAAGTGGGTAGCAAGAAAGGCAAAGAATCCTCATGAAAGTTTTCAAAACCATGGTGACTGAGAATCGTAGTAGCAAGTGTTCTTAGAGCAAATGGCTAGAAATCAAAATGTCGTGTGTGCTCTCTGGTAGCTCAAGCCACGATCATCTTTCACAGCAGACCTCAAAGATAAACAGATTGAAAACTGGTTCACATGAAGGGAAAGGTAACAACTTCAGAGTTGTGGATATATCTCTTCTTGAAATAGTGTTGATAAAGCACCTCTGAGGGAGAGAAAATTCTGGAGGTGGTACTGAGATGGGAAGAATTGAAAACATTTCAGTAGCTTCCTAAGGAGTGGGTGTGGTGGACTGAATGTAGTGATGACACGAGACAGAGACATAATTCTTTAAGGAATTGGATTTAGAAAAATAAGTGGTGTCAGAGATTCCAGGGTTGGCTGGCCTCCAGGCTCTGAGGCTGGGAAATTACCTAGCCTCTCAAAGTCTTGTTTTCTCTCATTTACAAAATAAGGTTAGTAATAGTATCAACCTTAGCAAGTGGTTATAAAGATTTGATAACATGGATGATGTTTAATGTGGTGCCTGACATGTAGAAAGTACATAAACTGTTCAAAATTACTATTACAGAAAAGATTGCTTTTCTGCAAGAAGAGGAAAATGAACTTTTGGGGGTAGTTACTTCAAGATGATCCATGAAAGTGAGAGGGATAGTGAAAGAATGATGTTAAGGGAATTGGGTAATGGGGTTTTCTTGAGGAGAAGAGTGTTTTAGATAGTCAATTAAGGCTTCTTAGTATGACCTACAATGGTTTAGTCAAAGGGAATGTAGTTACTATTTTCCCATAGTCAACAAGAAATCTCATTAGAGTAAGTGTCACTTAAACTTTCGAAGATGGCACTGTCTTCTGGTGAGGTGATGATGTGAGAAGATGGTCAAGTTGTTTTGGCTGACAGTTCTTCAAAGAGCACATTCCTGGTGGGAAGGGCCAGCTCTTTCTCACCTGACTGAAAGCTTGGGAAAGTCAACATATTTTTACTCACACATATACACACATAAAAGAAAAAAAAAATCAATCATTTGTCCTTGAATTGACTCCAATTCATGGTGACCTCGTTTGTGTCAGAGTAGAATTGTGCTCTGTAGGGTTTTCAATGGCTGATTTTTTGGAATTAGATTGTCAGGCCTTTCTTATAAGGCCTTCTCGCTAAACTTGTTCAGTTAGCAGCTGAGCACATTGTTCATACCATCCAGGTATTCTTATTCACCCCCACCCCCCAAAACAACTCACTGCCATCAAGTGACCCCCCACTGCAAATCTTTATGGAAGCAGACTACCGCATCTTCAGTAGAGTGACTGGTGGGTTTGAACTGCTGACTTTTTGGTTAACAGCCAAATGCCTGAACCAGAGCTCCTTTATTCACACCCACAGCCAAAGTTTTCCTCCAGTTTTTCTTCCTTCTTCCTCTTAAGTGCGCTTTACTTGGTCATTTTGCTCTATTTCTCTTTAAAGTGTTAGTTTTCATCAGAGTTCAATGATCAGCAGTGTCTTAAATCTTCACAAATCCATGGAGTCATTTACCTATTTATATTGTAAAAAATTTGAGTTAAAAAGTCTGAGTGAAAGTAAAAATCTGAGTAAAAGCCATTAACTTCACATGGATTATCAATCAAATGATATTCTGACCTTCAGACTTACCTCACTTTAACCTACTCCCAGCACTGTAGGCAGAATGATCTCTCTAAAAGCAAAATATAATCATGTTACACCCTTCTTTAAAACCCTTGAATAGCTTCTCTTTGCCCTACACAGATTTGTAATGCACCCTTTCATGGCATAGTTCCTGCTTCTCTCAAGTCTTGTTGCCCCCTTTTCTGTCTTGTACTCTGTTACCAGGCATCTTACACTACAGTTCCCCAAGTAGGCTACCTTCCTTGCGTCAAAATCAAGCTTTTGAATCTTCTGTTTTGTACCCCCTGTTCAACTCTTCTCATTCACACACTATTGCCTAAATCAGTGCTTCTAAAATTATTGATGGTGAAGAACTAGTTTTGTTTTTATCCTTTCCTTTCCTTTTTAAATTGAAAAGAAAAAACTTCATAAGATATAAGCTTCTTATGAAAAAACTTCATAAGATCACGCATGGATGCCATGATTATGTCAAATTGTTATAAAAGATTTCTTAATGCCTACTCTCAATTTAGGGTAGTGCCTAAGGCACATGACTGCTAACCAAAAGACTGATGGTCCAAACCCACAAGCCACTCCTTGGAAGGAAGGTCCGGCAATCTACTTCCCTAGTGACATCACCTCTGGAATCCAAACAGGGGTTGCTATGAGTAGAATCTAACTTGATGGCAGTGAGTTTGGTTTGGTTTTTTACTCTCAGTTTTACTTATTTTGTTGAAGACTGGCAAGTGATAGTTTACAGATTGGCACCAATCGTGGGCCTCACTTTTAGTAGCACTAACCTAGATTAATCCATAGTTTTTTTACTCTTCTTTCAGATCTCAATTGATAATGCTACTTGCTCTCTTAAGCCTTCCTTGATCTATCCAAACTTGGGCCACTTATCTATTCTGTGTACTCTTAAGGAGCTCTGTACTTCTCTGAAACTTTCAAGGACCAGTCATGTTCACCTTCCTACTTCCTTTTCTAAAAATACCTGTCACATATTTATTTCTAAAAATATCTTTCACATATTTATTTCAATAAATATTGAATGGATGTATTCCTCAAGAAGAGAGTTGAGCTGCACTTTGTTAAACTCCCTAAGTGCCTGAATTTGGGGTTGGGTCACCCCTGGCATTAATTAGAATCATTGCTCCCTTGTAAAAATGCTCCCTGATAAGGAAATTCAATTAATAAATAGCCCTATATTTAGGTACTAAAACCAAAAACCAAACCAAACTCACTGCCAGGGAGTCGGACCTGACTGACAGCGACCTTTCCTTGGGTTTCCGAGGGGGTGCTCTGGTAGCATAGTGCCTAAGGCACTTCACTGCTAACCAGAAGGCTGGTCGTTCAAACCCACCAGCAACTCCTCGGAAGGAAGATATGGCAATCTACTTCCGAAGTGATAATGCCTCAGAAACCCAAGAAGGGGTCGCTATGAGTCGGGTCCAACTCGAGGGCACATAACAACAACAACAACAACAATCACTACAGAAGTAGATTGCCCAATCTTCCTTCCGAGGAGTGGTTGTTGAGTTTGAACTGCCATCCTTCTGGTTAGCAGTCAAATGCCTTAGGCACCACGCCACCAGAATCCTGGACAAGTCTTATTCATAGTAGTTATCCATCAAGTGGATTTTGTTCACAAGCTTCAGAAAAGACATTGAAGGTTTAATTTGTATCTCTTCCTTAGAAATTGATGTTTATGTCTTTGGAAAGTCTTCCTACCTTTAAAACATATTGCTTTACAAGATTTGTATTTGACAAGCCATGACTCTGATGACTCACAGTAGATTTACTAAAAGCATAAATTGATGAATGAGTATCTCCAAAGACCAGCAAAGAATAATGAAAATACCAGTAACTGCATCACCAAAGGAATAGGTAGGATTTTAAGGACATTTTTCCTCCCTTAAGGATAAAAAGAGAATGTGAAAAAAAAAATGATTTCTATTTTATAACTGGAGTTTTTTTTTCTTTCTTTTTATGATGTATCACTAAGGGAAGAAAGTGCTGATGCTCCTATAGATTAAGTCACTGTTTAGTGGACAAAAAATAAATAAAGAAAAAGAAAACCAAACTCACTGCCATTGAGTCAATTCTTAGATGGACAAAGGAGAAGAAAACATTGCTCATTTGAGAAGTGACTAAATTTTGGTGGGGTCATTTGCAGTTGTTATGTCTAGCAATTCAAACCAAGTAAATGCTTAAGAAGTACCCATGCACAATGCAGAGGGTACACTGATACTTGGTTTTATCTTGAGGACAGATGTAAGTTTCTCCATGGATATCGAAGAATAACTAGCAGGAAAGCTTGCCTTGCCATTCCCCAAACTTCTTGTATGTAGTAGGGAAATGAGGGCTGAAACTGTCTTCATGTTGCCAAACATCTTGAGGTAAAATAGAAGTCTCTTATTACCAGCAAGCAATAACTAATATCATATAAGCCCAGTGGTTTCTATCTGAAGGCCATAAACCCTTGTTGTTGTTGTTGTGTGCCATCAAGTCAGACCCAACTCATAGCGACCCCTCCTTGGGTTTCTGAGGCGGTATCACTAGGGAAGTAGATTGCTCAAACCTTCCTTCTGAGGAATGGCTGGTAGGTTTGAACCGCCAGCCTTCTGGTTAGCAGTCAAGTGCCTTAGGCACTATGCTACCAGAGCTCCTATAAACCCTAGAGGGCTATTGAATTAACGTAAGACATTTGGAACTCTCAGTGTTTACTGTTGAATGAACACACAGCTTTTCTTACTCATTTGTGTATCTATTTATAAACATATGCTAAAAATACCTATCACATATCATTTAAATTTTTTTTTAAAAAATTATTAAATACACATCATAGCTTTCTATTGTAATAAATATATATGTAACAACTCATTTGCCATTTCAATATTCTTTAAGTGTACAATTTAGTGACATTGATTATGTTTATTATGTGGTTCAACCATTACCATTATCTGTTTCCAAATTTTTCCATCACCCTTAACAGAAGCTCAGTGTTTTCTAAGCACTGAATCCCCCTTTTACCATTCCTCTCATCAGCCCCTGGTAACCATTAATAAACTCAGGTATCTATTAGTTGCCCATTCTATGTATTTCATATAAGAGAGATCATACAATATTTGTCCTTTTGTAACTGTCTTATTTCACTCAATATGATGTTTGCAAAGTCCATCCATGTTGCAGCACAACTCTATGTCATTGTGTTTTTTTAAAATCATCAGATATTAAAATTACCAATTCTAGTATGTGTGAGTCTATGAAAAATGTTGAGATTAAAAAGAGTTCCTCAGTTTGTAAGAGCCTAAAAACAGTGTTATGCATGTCAGGGCTACCCAGGTTTTTTATTGTGCATCCACACAGTCAGGAACAGAGCAGAGAGGGAAAGTGAAGGGATGGAAGGTGGCAGGAATCATCAGGGAAAGGGAATTATAGTGAATAGTCATTGTAACCCTGGCTCCAGCTTACTCTAGGGTAAAATTTAAGGGCTATGTGAAGGTCCTTACACTCTCAAACATCTCCCACACCTGATCTTCAATGAACTGTTTCTATAACAGTGGAAAACATGCCCTTCACTATGTCAAAATCTTGGTTCAAAATGATACCAGGTTGGCTTATGTAATTTTGCAACAATGTCTATCTCCTATTTTCTCTTCATGTAGAAAAGTCTTGATTAAGATTAATTGACAGGACAGTGATATGGGGAATCTGGAGAGAGAGAGAGAGAGAGAGAGAGAGAGAGAGAGAGAGAGAGAGCGCACATGGAGGGAAGGAAGGACATATATTTTGGAATGCTATGTTTTGGATTTGAGGCATGCTGGCTCTGTATGGAGCAGAAGATGAGAAGTCAAGGACTTATCTATCACATGACACCCAGCCAGTAAAACAGGACAGGGGTGCATAGCGGTGTGGGATGATAGCAGAGACTCAGCCTAGCATGAGGGGACTAATGTAAAAAGCACAATGCTGAAATAGTCATATTTTAGGCAATGTTTGACTCTGGGGCTCCAAGGTGGCCCTAATAGCACAGAAGAAGAGACATTAATATAAGTGGAACTATGGTGTCTGGTGGACCATAAGTTATCATCCAGGAGGTCTACCTGTAGAGATTGAAGGTTTTGATCACCAGGCAGGCTTTTAAAGACAGGGGTCCAAACACTAGGAAGGGGGTAGACATAAGCATTCAGCATCATGAAAAGGAGAGCAGAGGAATGCCACAGATACAAATTACAGGTGGCACAGAGGCAGAGAAGATGCCTTGGGAACAACATGGAAATCCAATGGTTAGTGCTGCACTATCAAGATCTGGAGGAACATCAGAACGAAGCCTTGGGGGTAAGGGAGGATAACGATGTAGCTAGGAAGTGCATAAGCCTTGCTATATTTGAACCTATTGTTGCTGCCAATGTGTCAATCCATCTTATTGAGGGTCTTCCTCTTTTTTGCTGACCAAGCATGATGTCCTTCTCCAGGGAATGGTACCTCCTGTAAACATGTCCAAAGTACCTGAGAGGTAGTGTCACCATACTCACTTCCAAGGAGCATTCTGGCAGCACTTTGTTCAAAAAAGATTTGCTCATTCTTCTGGAAGTCTATGGTATATTCAATATTCTTTGCCAACACAATTCAAAGGCATCAATTCTTTTTCTTCAGCCTTCCTTATTCATTGCCTAGCATTTGCATGCATATGATTCAATTGAAAATACTACGGCTTGAGGCAGGCACACCTCAGTACTCAAAGTGACATCTTCCCCTTTTAACATTTTAATGAAATTTTTTTTCAGCAGATTTGCCTAATGCAAAATGTTGTTTCATAGTTTGATTTCTTGACTGCTGCTTCCACGCCTTCTTCCCATAAAGGTGATATACTAGGAAACCCTATAGTACAGTTCTGCTTTGTCATGTAGTGTCTCTATAGGTTGGAACTGACCTGACCACATTCAATAACAAATCTAGAAATCTGTCAGTCTCTCCTGCCAACAACAACGTTGTCACTCTGCTACAGGAAAATGAAATAAGAAAGACTTTGGACAGGGAAGTTGGTAGTTATGGTTGGTAGGTATTGCTTTCAAAGCAAAGAAGTCCTCTGCAACTCCACCCAACCACAGGAAAATATGGCCCACTTTGATGTATGTCTTTAGCCTCATGAAGTTAGCAAAATGAAGCCATACTTACATTTCTCTATAAGTTTTAAGAGTTGTACATAGATTCTGGGGACCAAAATCACAACTGTGCATAAAGTGTTTCTTTACTGTGCTTTTTTCCCATGTTGTACAGTCACTCTTAGAGAACTTATGAGATAGAAACAGATTATAGTAAGGTTTAGGCCTTCTTGAATCTCTTGAACAAAACTATCATCATTAGACTTCTTTTTTACCATCTCAACTGTAATAACTTACCATGGATGATGAGGGCAGGATAGTCTAGCACTACTTGGCATCAGAAAATAGAAGTGAGAGAGACAGACAGCAGGGCAGATTTTATTTACCATCAATACTTGCATGGCCCCAAAAGAGAAGAAAGCCTTTGCTACCTATCCATCTTGCCCACATTAGTAGAATAAAAAGTCTAAGAAGGTAAACTTTCATCCAAATTACACACACACACACACACACACACACAAAGCAGACTGCTACATCTTTCTTCTGCAGAGTGGCTGAACCACAGACTTTATGGTCAGCAGCCAATTGCTTTAACCACTGCACCACCTTGGGTTTATCCAACAGGTAGTTAATTAAAGAATATATATAATAATATATTATTACATGTATTGTTTTTGTTATGTGCCGTGGAGTAGAACCCGACTCATAGTGACCCTTACTTGGGTTTCCGAGGCAGTATCACTACAGAAGTAGATTGCCCAACCTTCCTTCCGAGGAGTAGCTGGTGGATTTGAACCGCTAGCCTTCTGGTTAGCAGTCAAGTGCCTTATATAATAAGAAAGCGAACTAGACAAAGAACCTTTGCCAATCAAATGTTTTAAAATTTAAGCCCTTAGGTAGATTAGAAACAGCCTTTACAGGATACTTTTTCCTCTTCCATAGTGGATTATTACTGAGAGGTAGGGGAGGGTGACAAATGTGGAAGACTGAGGAGGACTAAAATGTCAGCTTGATAAGGTCAAGGACCTTGTCAATCTTGTTCTACTGTTCTACTCCATCCCTAGAGCTTAACTCAGATTCTGACACGTGGAAAGCACATCGTATATAGTTGTTGAATTTTTAAATGAATGAATTCTTTCTCCTAAAGGCTGACAAGGAGCTCTGAAGACAGATTTGAGTACCTTACAGTTTTCCCTAAGGGGCTTCTGTTTATGCATAGTCAACTCCTTCTATGATCTGCATGAGCAAGAGGAATCATTCTTATTAGATTCAACAAAACTACATAGCTTTAGATCATTTTTTCTGAAAAGATTCTGAAAGTTGGCAATGGGAAACATTTCTCCCCTTTATATATAAGTAGATCTCTTGCTACTAATTCCTAGGTGGAGCTAGCAAGATTCAAAACTTATGTCACGCTACATTTGTTTTCAGACAAAATGGGACTGTGTAATAACCCTCCATGGCATACACAAAATCCCCACTTTTATTATATCACATGAAATACAAAGTTCTTATTCATCACTGTATGTGTGTGTGTGTGTGATAAATGAATAAAATCCATGTCATGTAGGCCCAGTGGAGTTATTGTTAGCTCCAGTCATAGGGTGCTCTCTTTCTTCTGGGCTTACAGAGGCTTGTTCTGTTATTTGCTTCCTTTTTATTGTCTTTCTTTCTCATTTCACAGTCTCTTCTATTTTAATTTCACTTTCTTCTTTTCTTTTTTATACCATCATCCTTTCCTTTTATAAGGAGCTCTAGTGGCTTAGTTCAGAAGGAAGATGGGTCAATCTACTTTTGTAGTGATATTGCCTCAGAAACCCAAGAAGGGGTCGCTATGAGTTGGATCTGACTCCATGACAGTAAGTTGTTTTTTTTTTTTTTTTAGTGGCTTAGTGGGTAAGGCATTTGCCTGCTAACCAGAGAGTTGGTGGTTCAAACCCACTAGCTGCTCCATGGGAGTAAGATGAGGCACTCTACTTCTGTAAAGATTTACAGCCTTGGAAACCCTATGGGGGTTGCTATGAATTGGAATTGACTTGATGGCAGTGGGTTTAGGGTTTTTTCTTTTACACTGAGGTGTAGTCTGGAATTTCTAAGTTTTGTTCTCCTTTTCCAGAAACATTCAGGCATAGCTAGCTATACAAGAGGCATTCTTAGCCTTGGATTTGGTATAAGTCTAAGGGATCTGCTTCTCATGAGGGGACAGGAATTTATTCCCTGGGGTTATATCAATATAGACTTGTATGTTTATCATGTACTTCTTACTATTAGAGTTATATACTCCACAAGAGCAGTTTCTAGAACTGTGCTTAAAATGTGTAGCCACTGAATAAATATTTGTCAAATAAATGAATGGATATCGAATTCCTATATAAATAGACACTATTGCAAGCTTGCAACTTGCTATGAACAGATGTGGTCTACGTGTAGTTATGCCATCTGAAGTGCTCATCACCCAGCAGCTTTGCAGAGATGCCATTGCACCCTGTGAATACAAAGTCTCATATTCCTTTCCTCCTCATTCCTGGTGATGTGCCTGGATTTCTCCAAATCCATAATTAGTATTGTGCCAGGCCATGACTATTTATCTCTGTGATGAATACTTAATGCAAATAGCAAGCAGTCCTGAGGGAGGCTGGCATCCGTACCCACTGAGAAGGCCAGCAAGCAGTTTGTGAAGCGTTGATGTCAAATGCCATTAAAGCAAATTAAAATTAACATTTTTCATCAAGCTCTAATAGTATGCCACCAAGTAGGTCAACTGCTGTGCCACCTGTTTATAGAAACAAGTTACTAATCAGTTGGTGAAATCCTGTAAATACCTGTGTATCTCCAAATTTGCTTTTAAGCCTTCCAGAGAGCATTAAATTTGTTTCAATTAGTGAAGCTAATACATGCAGCAATACTGAATATTTTAATTTAATGGAAAACCCTATACTGGGTGAGAAATATTATTTCTATCTGGACTTTTTTTTTTTTTTTTAGCACAAGCTGTTAACTACATGTCTTAAAAGGTTAATCACAGGTTTATTGCAATGCAAAACACTGACGTTGATTTTTTTTTTCTTTTCAGAAATCATTAAAAAGCTTGATATTCATTTTTTTTAGTGCTGAAGCACCACCAGGAAGAAATCTATCTAATTTGTGAATTTAAATATTATCTTTTTTAAAATTTATTTTCCCTGTTACAGCAACAAAAGGAAAGTTGCTGCATCATAAATGTTTTCTGTCATGTATTTTCTGCACAAATAAAATAGTGGAATATAACCAAGAAGCAATAATGAAAGAGCCACCCTCTCCTCAGGATAACTTTACACATGCTCAGTTCTCCTATTCATTGCAACAGCTAACTCTGTTTCACTATTGTTCCTGAGGTCTGATTTCCAATGGGAATCCCAATATAATAGAATGCTAGTAGAATTCTAGTTCCCTGTGATTTCAATGCCAGCTTTATTCTCTATAATAAAATGAAAGAACTAGGCACAGGTAATGAAAAAACATATTCTATCTACTGGCCTGTGTTTTCATGTTGAATACTAGAGGGATATTATGTTTTCAGCCATAACTAAACTTTACAGAGTTAGTGACTGATAATTTCAAACTTTCCCATGGATTATAACAGAGGGGAGGCAGACCTTAAATGTGAGATCTCACAGGTAGAAATAGCTGTAAACAGCAATAACTATCAAAAGAGAATACCTCAGGGATTAAATACAAAACAAAATTAAATATAACATAAAACAAAAGTGATCATTAGTTGTCACCCATCATATTCTGAAGGCCATAATAACTCCTCATCTGTTTATCTAAAAACATGCCAAAATTGAAAAAAAAGAAAAAAGAAGTCTGAAGTAGAACTCAAGAGAAAGTGGGAGGGAAGGATGAAGTAGGTGTGGAATGACAGAAAGGAAACTGGAGTGTCTCGTGTATTTTAGCATTTTTACTTTGAAAGTAGGGAAATCTAAAAGATTTGACCCTGACTTCTGGTTTGAACAATGGGGCATAGCAAGCCACAGGAAGGAGGTAGAAGAATGGATGACCACTATGCCAGCAGTAGAACCAAACTTGAGATGCCATCCTGAGATGCTATCCTGACACCATTCTCCAGAGGAATCAGGTAGTCACATGTGGTATGCCAGATATATTAGGCCCTGATCCATTGTTCTTAGTAAAACTCACTGCTGTTGAGTGGGTTCCGACTCATAGCAACACCCCCTTCAGTTTCCAAGGTGGTATCTCTATGGAAGTAGATTGCCCAGTCTTCTTTACATCATTCAATTATGAATTTGACTTCCTGACCTTTAACTCTTCTGCCAAAACCGCTAATTCTGAATGTAAAGATTGCCTTATTATTCATTCCCCTACAACATTGCCTCTGATTGGGGTGTATTTTATGGCAGAGGAGGTGTAGTAATAGGCACACATTTATGGGATTCACTTGTTCTTACCAAGGTCCTTACCGTAGAAGTATCTGACTTAATAAAATAGTGAATGACCTGCTGAAGGTTCAACTGTGGCACTAGCTGGAAGACACGATATGAAGTAAGGTTACAATTTTACAAGTCTGGTATATACCTCATTGTTGTTTTAGGTGCTGTCGAGTTGATTTCAACTCGTAGCTACCCCATGTGACAGCATAGAACTCCTTTGTAGGTTTTTCTTGGCTTTGATCTTTACAGAAGAAATGACCATCTCTTTCTTCCACAGAGTCACTAGTTGGGTTCAAATTGCCAACCTTTTGGTTAGAAGCTGAAAGCTTAACCATTTGTACCACTAAAAAAACCAAACCAAACACAATGCCATCGAGTTGGACCCAACTCACAGGGACCCCTCCTTGGGTTTCTGAGGTGGTATCACTACAGAAGTAGGTTGCCCAACCTTTCTTCTGAGGAATGGCTGGTGGGTTTGAATTGCCAGTCTTCTGATTAGCACTCAGATACCTTAGGCACTATGTCACCAGAGCTCCCAAAGGCTCCTAATACACTACAGGAGCTCTGGTGACATAGTTCCTGAGGCATTTGACTGCTAACCAGAAGGCTGGTGGTTCAAATGCACCAGCCACTGGTCGGAAGGAAGATTGGGCAATCAACTTCAGTAGAACTTCAGCAACCCAAGGAGGGGTTAATATGAGTTGAATTGACTCCACAGCAGTGAGTTTGGCTTTTATTTGTTTATTTTTTTCCTTTTGGTTTGGTGGAACATTCATGATGCTATTTTCCCCATTAACCAAACATTTAGATCTGTTATCTAAGATGAAGAGGTGGGAATGGTCCCTCTCCCTATTTCACTTCTTGACAATTTGAAGAATTTTTGACTGAGTTTCCATAACCTTGGACATATACTTAGAAAATCTAGTACTGAATGGGAATCCATAGGAACTTTAGTGGAGAAGTAGTTAAAGAATTCAGCTGCTAACCAAAAGTTCAGCTGTTTGAATATATCAGCCACTTAATGAGAGAAAGATGAGGAAGTCTGCTTTCATAAAGATTTACTGCTTTGGAAACCCTATCGGGCAATTCTACTCTGTCCTAAAGAGTCAGAATTGACTCAAGAGCACTATATTTTGTTTTGTTTTAAGAGGAGTCACTGGGTGGTGCAAATGTTTAACATGCTTGGCTTCTTACGAATGATTGTTGGCTATTCCACCAAGATGTACCTTGGAAGAAAGACCTGGAGATCTACTTCAGAAAAAATTCAGCCATTGAAAATTCTATAGAGCATAGTTCTACTTTGCTACATATGGCATGGAGTCACCATGAGTTGAAGATGACAGTAATTGGTAACTGGTAATAACTAAGGAAGGAATGTTCAATGTTACCATCCTTTCAATGAATTGGAAGTTGAGACTGTCTCCTCACCATTTTGTTTTCCTCATGCCACTGAACCCATTAAACAGGAAGTCTGCTTCCATAAAGAAGGGTGTCACTGTGGTGGCCAGGAGGATTGTCCCAATGTTCTGGCTACCTCGTGCTGCTCTGACAAGAAATATACCACAAATGGGATAGCCTTAACAAACAGAGTTTATTCTTACAATTTGGAGGCTTTAAGTCCAAGTTCAAAGTGCCAGGCTCTAGGGGCTGGCTGAAAGCCCCTCAACCAGCTCTGCTCCTCAACCTACTCTGGCAGGGGTCCAGCTCTGCCTCCTGCTCCCGGCCCACTAAAGCTAGAAGTGTTTCTTCATTCAGACAGCTGCTGGCTGTTGAGACTGAGAAGCCCAAGGTTGACAAGTAAAAAGGCACAATTTCAATGTTACCAAACCAAACGGCAGGCCATTAACTTAAGTCCATTGTAAGTCCCAAGGTCTGCAGAGCATAGCAGGCTGCTGAGCAATGACACGGCTACATGCAGGGTCCAAGTGTGCCATAGGTTAGAGACTATTCCCAAGGCTTCTCCTAATATACAGGAAGCAGACCACATCCCAAAGGCAGCTAGCTACTCAGCTGTTTGTGGTAGATTTCACTATGGAGTTGATTGCTAGTCTCATCATGGGGAATACTACCACCAGCTGCCCAGCCACTCAACCAGGCCCAGCCAAGTTGACACACAAACATAATTACCACACCCAATAACCAAAAGAAGTTTAGGATAAGTTGACTGATGGTATTGTTCAGATATTTTATCTTCTTACTAGTTTTATGTCTACTAGTTCTACCAGTTATTAAACCCAAACCAAACCATTGCTGTGGAATCAAATTCTGATTTATAGAGACCCTATAGGACATAGTAGAGCTGTCCCATAGGGTTTCCAAGGCTGTAAATCTTTACTGGAGCAGGCTGCCATATCTTTCTCCTGCAGAGTGGCGGGTGAGTTTGAACTACCAACTTTTCAGTTAGCAACTGAGTGCTTAACCACTGGGTTCATTATCAATTATTGAAAAGGAGTATAATTAGGGATTTGTGTACTTCATCTCTGTTGTAAACAGTTTGTGCTTCATGTGTTTTGAAGATCTGTTAGTAGGTGAAGGACTGAAAATTGCTGGTTTATCTGCTAACTGAAAGTTTGATTGTCTAAAACCACCAGCCACTCCACAGGAGAAAGATCTGGCATTCTGCTTGCATTCTGCTTCTGCAAATATATATAGTTTTAGAAACTCTATAGGACAGTTTTACTCTGTCTTATAGGGTCACTATGAGTTGGAATTGACTCAATGGCAGTGGATATTTTTTGTTTGTTTGTTTTTAATTTTTTGTGGGCTTATTAAGTGCTTATACATTTTGCATTATTATGTCTTCTTGTTAAATTTACTACATCATTATATAAAGGAGGTCTGGTGGTGCAATAGTTAAGGCATTTGGCTACTAACCAAAATGTTGATGGTTCAAACCATAAGGGTGGCACATACCTTATTTGTCTTAATAGCAAACTATCCAATCCCCTTGGTGGGCCAAAAGTACCTTATTTTTACAGTTCCACCCAATCTTTGCATGGGAATTACAAGACCATGTCTAGAAAGACCATATACAAGTGATCTATCATACTGCATTTCCTTGCAGAACTAATTGGTTTCCTTTAGATAATTTGCTAAACTACTTGCTAAGATAAATGTAGCTATAATGCATATTTTTCATTGAAAATAATAATAATAATAATGAGTTCTTAGAGAGATACATTCCTAAAAGTCCAGGAAATAATTGAGGCAGTATCTCTATAGAAGTAGATTGCCCAAGTAACCCAAGAAAGGATCACTATGAGTCAGAATCGACTTGATGGCAGTGAGTTTGGTTTGGTATTATTATTGCAGGCTCTGTGTCAATCCATCTCGTTGAGGGCCTTCCCTTTCTTCGTTGACCCTCCACTATACCAAGCATGATAATGATGGGCTCAGGTATAACAAGGTTTGTGAGGCTGGCACAGGACCGGGCAGTGTTTTGTTCTGTTGTACATAGGGTTGCTATGAGTCAGAGCTGACCTGATGGCACTTAACAACAACAACAACAAAAAGTTTCACTAAAGAGTCAGGCATTTTTTGTTTCTTTTTAAAAACTGAATCATGAGATGCAGTCCTATCTAGTCTTAACTAGCCTCATTGAGCATTTACTCAAAATTAAGAAGTCCTGAGAGGTTTGTTTTGGGGGAAGCCTCAAAAAATTCCAGTTAGGGGCTGAAACCAGAAATATGAGGCTAAGGGAAGAGGAGGAAACCGGCTAAGACTAACATGATACTGTGTTGAATCATCTTTAAAATATATATGTTTAAATCTTAGGATGGTATTTGTTCAATGACTTTAATTATTTACTTCTAATAATTGAATTTCAAGAGTTTTATTTTAAAAAGTCTGGCTACCCAGGCGGTGCTTTCATAACATTTCGAATTTGGAGGACACTTGTTAAGTATTGCAGTAACTGTGAGTAATCACTGAGCCTTTGCAAAGCCACTTCTTGTCCTTTACACAAGTACCAGGTTCCCACTGTGTGAGAGTCAGACTGCAGCCCCAACAGCGATGATGGGTCTGTAGATGCCTCAGAATGACAGAATTGTACATTTGGTAATGAAGACGCAGTAAGCTTTAGATCTCTGTTCTTTTTGATGTGAAAAATTCTCAGCACAAAAGGAGTCACCAAGTCAGGGTAAACTAAGTTGGTATCCATTCTTGTCTTTGACCTTTGTGCTGTTCATATAATCAAAATATGGATATATCATAAGCCAACTTAGAGTCATTTTAATAATCAAATAAATGCAGATCTCATTGTGTCCTACTAACTATATTTCCTTATAACTTTGGACTAGACAACAATGGGTGTTAATATTAACCATCTTTTTGAAATAGCTGTGGGAGCTAAGACACTAGCTATAGGTCTACTGTTAAGACACAGTAGGTCAAAGCAGCAGACTTAAGATTCTCTTGATGAGAGAAACTAGGGTTTGTTTTGTTTTGTTTTACATATTCCAAGAATATCTTCTCATATATAAACAAAAGGATAATAAAAATATGGAAAATAAATAGATAGGGCCTACAATGTGCCAGGCACTATTTTAAATGCTTCTTATAAATGAATTTAATTCTTAAAAAAATATACTGAGGTATGTTCACATTTGATAAATGCACAAATGAAAGAGGAAATAACTTGCCTAATTAACTTGCTAACAAATAGTAGATTGTAGAGTTAGGATTGGAATGATAGTCTGCTTCCATCATCCATGATCCTAACCATTATACTCTATGCACATAGAAGAAGCAATCATTTTTTAAAAAATAATAAACTGAGCTTTAATATTAGATGTGTGAGAGTAAAGTACGGCTAATTTTTGAAGGTTTGGTGCTAAATGTTTCTGAAAGTTTTCTTCTTTGTGCTGTTATTGTTAGGTGCCTTCCAATTGGTCCCAACTCTGAAAAATGGCCACATTCTTCTTTGCCTCTTTGTTTCTTCCTTTCAAAATTTCTTTCAGTGTCCCTCTTTTGCCTTTTCTTCCTCATGCACAAAGCAATGTAGTCACTCATAGTGTTTATACATAGTGCTTATCCCAACTCATGTTGTTGTTGTTGTTGTTATGTGCCGTCGAGTCGGCCCCGACTCATAGCTACCCCTCCTTGGGTTTCCGAGGCAGTATCACTACGGAAGTAGGATTGCCCAACCTTCCTTCCGAGGAGTGGCTGGTGGGTTTGAACTGCCAGCCTTCTGGTTAGCAGTCAAGTGCTTTAGCCACTATGCTACCAGAGCATCCCAACTCATAGCAACACTATATACAATAGAACAAAACACTGTCCAGACTCATACCATCTTCACAATCTTTTCTGTGTTTGAGGCCATGCAGCGACTGTGTCAATCAATGTCTTTGAGGATCTTCCACTTTTTTGCTGACCCTCCTACTTTTCCAAGCATGTTACCCTTTCCCAGGGCCTGATCTTTCCTGATTACATGTCCAAAGTACATGATCCCCTTAGTGCCATTCAAAAAATTATAATCAGAAGAAATAGAAAGACAGCTACAAAAGGTACAGGCAGGTGACCCTATGCTTTGCTTCCATCTCCTTATTACATTCAATTTTGGACATATTTATAAGAATCATGAATTGAGACACTTCCCTTGAATCATTTGAGGCCCTTTGTAAGATGTGGCTGAAACCAACAACTTTTTCTGTAGGCAAGAGGGCCAACAAGATAAGCAGCCTCTACAGAAATGATGGATGGGCTCATGTTTTCATGGGGGCTGTTCCATCAGTGAAGAAGGAGAGATACTGATACATAGGATATGCTTCCCTAAACCATGGGGATGCTGACAGTCATCAGTCGTTGA
>NW_006922185.1:1336373-1343081 GCF_000298275.1 Orycteropus afer afer | reverse complement strand
GGATTGGGCAGTGTTTCGTTCTGCTGTGCATGGGGTCGCTATGAGTCGGAAACGACTCGACGGCACTTAACAACAACAACAACAACTTCGGTCATTTTAATAGAAGGGACCATTCCCTGGAGAAGGATGTCATGCTTGGTATGGTGACTGTCCACGAAAGAGGGGAAGACCCTCATTGAGATAGATTGACATAGTGGCTGTGGTGATGAGCTCAAGTATAGCAAGCACTGTGGAGCTGCCGCAGGACAGGGAAGTGTTTTGTTCTGCTGTGTATAGGGTCGCTATTTGTCAGAAATGACTCGATCACACCTAACAACAAGAACATTAGAGTTGAACTTGTATTTACTCTGAATGAGAAATCATTCTGTAATCGAAATACTCAAATGACTTAAATCTTTCATTCTAAATTGTTGTGTTATTAGATAGGTAAGTTTCTCCTACCTTAAGTACATCTATCTCCATGACCTCTGCCCACCCCCCACACACACACACCATGGGGACAAAAATTGACTGGAATTCACTATGTCAATCACGTTCTTTGTTACTACCTATTTGACTTTATGTGCTGCTGCTTGAGTGGCAATAGGATGGTTTCTTCTGTTCTTTTTTCCAACCAAAAGTATTGGAAAGGAAGATTTTATTTTTTACTCTCAGTTATGTTGATAAAGATTTTTTGTTTCTTCAAGTTTAAAGGAAGGGGATTTCTGTTCAATAAAAAGAATATGTGTTGAATAGTTGTGTATTGGGTGTACTCAGGAGGTGGTGAACACACTTGGTTGGTTAATTTCAAGGTGGACTGAAGAACTACTGGAGGAAGGGGAGAAGACAAGCATTTTTTATAGGTCAGAAAGCCATAGTTTTAAGCACCTCTTCCAGGATTCCAGTAGATCTTGTTTCCTGGAGAAATTCAGAATAGGAAAGTAAATGAAGCAAACCACAGAGAGTCTTGGGACTGTGACAAACACACTTTGTCTCTCTTCTCTGCTAACCTTTGTAAATTCCCTCACCCTCTTAAAGCAACTCTTCTGGTTTTGGTGGCTAAATTGGAAATGTGACCCAGACTTTCTTTTCTGAAAGGACTAAGTGCTGGTTAGCATGCCCATTTCAGGCTGGTTTGCTGTATTTGCCAATTTATCCTCATCAATAAGTGAGGGAATACCAAAAGTACTCAAGTAGATCTGTTAGATAGCAAAGATATTCCTTCCTACTCTCATTAGATAATAATATCTCTACCTCCTTTTGATGGTCATGGTCAATTACCCCTTTTATCATTCTTGCTTGCTGATGCCTTGGTAAAAGGAATTCAAATTTTCCAGCTGGGAGTTGTAGCTTCTAATTCAATGGTATTCTTGCTCTTCTGTTGGTAGAAGTGTTTTCTCTTTGGGAATCAGGATTTCCAACTTGCAGAACTCAAGAGTAGGAGGGATAGAAAGTACGCATTCCTCAACTGGGCCAGTAGGAGTGATGGTTAGTAGGACCATTCCTGCTTCCCGCACTCCTTGGTACTCAGACCATTTTATTCTTCACATTGTGGACATGTCACCACTCACCGGTCAGTTTGCCATCATGTGGTGGCTTGAGTGTTGCTGTGAGGCTGGTGGTTATGTTACCAGTATTTAAATACCAGCAGGGTCACCCATGGTATATAGGTTTTAGAAAGCTTACAGACAAAGGCAGACTGGAAAGAAAGACAGGATCATTCACATCTAAAAAAAATTGGCCACTAAAACCTTATGAATAGCAGTGAAACATCTTTTTATACAGTACCAGAAGATGAGCCTCTCAGGTTGGAAGGCACTCTAAATATGTCTGGGGAAGGATTGCCTTCTTTTTAAAATGAAGTGTTTGTTTCTGAGCCTACCCAACCTTATAATTCAGTGAGTTAGACAGGAATAAGCTAGTTACAGAACATTCTAGATTCATGTTCAGTCAGTATGGCGAGAGCTTTTTCTTCCCCTAAAGATGTAATTCTTCACTGAAGATTACAGGACCTTTTAATTTTGTATAAGAGCAATTTCAACACCTTCCACTTGGCTTACCTCACTACATAAACTCTCAGGTCAAGAACTCAATGTGGGCTTTACACAGAGAAATGATGACTGGGTGGATTCACACATCAAGTGAAACCTTGAGCCAAATCTTGTCCAGAACTTATTACCTGCTCACCATATACCCCTACTTCAAGAGTGGGTAGATATGTGTTTTCAAACAGTTTTATCCTTTCAGTTATCAATGTCAAATCAAATCCTCTGTCCAACAGTCTTCAAAATATTTGAACATCCCTTTCTTTCTAATTTATAGCAGATGACCATAGGTATCCTTGGGGAGAGGACTAATAATTATTTTGTACATTTGCCATGGTGCTGAAATATCATGACCTGTTTTCATTCAGTAAATTCTGGGTTTGCAGACTGGCTGAAGTTCCAAACATGGGCATGGGGTCAAGACATTTATTGAGGTAACTATCCTTAATCTCTTGATTATCTATCCTTCATTTCTAAGGCTGGTGTAAGTTGAGTAGTGCCCTTGTTGGCTGACATTTATTTTGTGCCTAGGAACACTTTTCTGTATCTTTCTGTTAGTCAGGGCTCTTACTTACCTCTCTGATTTTACTGCTTATTTTCATAATTTTGTCTCCTGGTGCTAAGGGGGCAAGGAAGCTCCATCTTCTGACCTCCTCTAACTCCACAAAAAGAAGACAGAATCACCATCAGTAGCCCAAGGCCTATTCCTGTGAGGCCCTTTCATCAACCCTGACACCAACCGTTCCTCCTGCAACACCTACCACCTCTCTGCTGGGTTCGATAATTCGCTGCAGTGGCCACACAGAACTCACAGATTATGGAGTTTATTAGGGAACTAACAGGCTACAATGCAAGTTCAGGAACATACTCAGTCTCTCTCATACTTCTGTCTCTTAGCCAACAGTCTTTCTCAGTCTCTCTCCCAGCAGTGCATGTCTCACTGTGTGTCTCTCTCTCAGAAATGTGTGTCTCTCATGTCCCTCAGCTGGCAGTGAGAGATTTCTTCTGTTTCTATGAGGGCTCCCTTTGAGTGTGACAGAGTGGCCAAACTGACCAATCCCAATATCAGAATTCTATATACCTGACAGAGAGCAAACTTCTCAGAAAATTACTTTGTGCTGCTCCCAACAGAAATACCCCAGGTGGATAACTTTCACAATCAGGAGCTACTCAGTTGTTCACAGCAAATTTCACCATGGAGTTTACAAAGACTTATGGCTAGAAAAGCCACACTATGTAATTTACTACACTGTACCTGGTTTCTGTCAATTGAGCACAACCACCTGGACTTTATTATTTTGAGGTTCTATCATCCTAATTAGGAGCTCTCATAGCTCAGTGCCTAAGGCACTTGACTGCTAACCAGAAGGCTGGCAGTTCAAACCCACCAGCCACTCCTGGGAAGGAAGATGGGCCAATCTACTTCCTTAGTAATACTGCCTCAGGAACCCAAGGAGGGGTCGCTATGAGTCAAGGCTGACTCGACAGCACATAACAACAACAATATCATCACCCTAATTGCTATCAGTGAGCCTCTCCAAAAATTAGTCTTGACCTACATAGGAAAGCCACTACTAAATTTCT
Source organism: Orycteropus afer afer (assembly GCF_000298275.1). Taxonomy (NCBI): domain Eukaryota; kingdom Metazoa; phylum Chordata; class Mammalia; order Tubulidentata; family Orycteropodidae; genus Orycteropus; species Orycteropus afer. Next base: position 1,339,473 of record NW_006922185.1, on the reverse strand, counting down.
TAGTGACATAGGACCTCTCATCAGAACATTCTTTATAGTGTTAGTAACTGGTACCTCTTCTGGTTATGTTCCCACAAAACATAATCATCTGGTGGTTTTCTAGTACTATTTAGTGTATTTAGTCCAACAAGTGTACTTCTCTGAGTTTTAATCCCTTTCTCAATTATCTACCATGGAAATTCACTGTCTTTTAACTAGGTCAAATCATTTTCCATGTTTTTAGGAGTCATCCAACTAGTGAGTTCATACCATCTTTAAGTATCCTTGCCAAGAAGTTAAATTCTGTATCTCAAGAGAGTGTTCCAAAATAATAAACTCATCCAATTTTATATTTCAGGCCCCTTGATCAAGTACTCTCAGAACTTACTCTTGTGACTATTTCTCTGATTCCTGTCAGTATAAATTGGCCAGGTCTTCTAACTCCCTAGGGAAATAGTACCTGTCCTTTCTTATCAGATCTAGCAGATCTCCAGTTAGTTATAGGTCTCATGGCCAGGAAGACAGGCAGGGTCAGATCCTGAGGGGGCACATGTTGTTTTGTTAGGAAGAGGCATCTATAACTTCCTGTGGAAACCAGAATAATATTCCTGCCCAAACTCCCAAGAAAAAGATGTCTATGTTCTAATCCTAGAACTTATGAAGTTAGGTTATGTAAAAATGAAACCAAACCAAACCCACAGGCATTAAGTCAATTCCAACTCATAGTGACCCCCATTAGGTTTCCAAGGTTGTAAATCTTTATAGAAGTAGATTGCCCCAACTTCTTCCTACAGAGCAGCTTGTGGGTTTGAACTACCAACTTTCTGGTTAGCAGCCAAGTGCCTCACACATTATGCCATCAGAGCTTCTTAGTTAGGTTATATGGCAGAAAGGAATTAAGGATGAAGATGGACTTAAAGTTTCTGATCAGCTGACCTTGAGATGTGAAGATTATCCTGTATTATCCTAGTGTCCCCTATGTAAACACAAAGTTACTTATAAGTAGGAGAGGGAGAGAGAAGTGAATGAGAATCATGGAGATAGCAACATGAGAAGAACTTTGCCCAGTATTGTTGGAGGAATGGGCCACAAGCCAAGGAATGAAGGTGCTCTCTAGAAGCTGGAAAAGGAAAGGAAATGGATTCTTTCCTGGAGAATACAGAAGGAATGTACCTCTGTCAATACCTTGATTTTAGCTCACTAAGACAAGCTTTGGACCTCTGACCTCTAGAATTTCTGATTTGCAGAGCTATAAAATAATAAAATTATGTTCTCTCAAGCCACCAAATTTGTGGTAATTTTTCACAGAAGCTACAGAAAACCAATACACTCCTCTTGCAACTCTTAATTATAGGAAATAAGTTACTCCTGCAAACTTCATTGTTGCCAAGAAGGCTCTCTGACTTAAAGATCTAATAATATCTGATACTCACTCTCACCTTTTTTGTTATCTACTTCTAGCGTATCAGTGGTGCATAGGAATTGTCATTCAGTCCCATTGTCCTTGAGTTGATGTTTTCCAATTTGTTTCAAATGCCTTACACTTTACACCAGTTAGTATATTCTTTTCTGCTTGTATACCATCTCAATTCAATGTCACTTATCAGCTATATGTATCTTGTGAGTCCTCATTGCAAACTGGCTGGTAAATGAATGATCTTGTTCTGAAACCCTAACTTATCTTTTTTCATAGACAACTCCTGGTACTAACAAGTTCAGGTTTGGTTTCCTGGAATCGTGCTCTGGGACAGAGTAAGTGGGAAAGATTTTTTATTAAGGAGGGCTCTTAGAATCATCACCAATGGAAGGGGGAAGAAGAAAATAGGAATGGACAGAAGGAGAAGTTGAGCTGCAATGTAAACACCAAGGTAAACTTAGACAAACCCACAGGGAACTTTGGGGTCCTCAAGAGTTGACTTGAGGTGAGCCAAAATGGCTAAGAATTTACTACACCCCCTTTCTAATCAGTCATAGGATGTAGGCTACCCAGGACAGTGCTGACCTTAGGTGAGACAGCTGTTGGCAGCTGGGGAAGCCTCTGAAGCAGCTGACAATGCAGATTGTCTTCTGAAAGCCCTTCCAGAAATTAGTGCTTGAAGTCATTTATTATAAATATATCTAGGCATTTGGGCAACTGATTACAATGTCCACTATAGCCACCAAACAAAAAAAAAACAAAAACAAAAACAAAAAACAATCAAACCCATAGAGTTGATTCCAACTCATGGTGATCCCATGTGTCACAGTGCACAACTTCTTGGCTGTATGAAAACAGAGCACCAGTCTTTCCTGTCATGGTGCCACTGGCTGGTTAGCAGTCGAGTACAAATTTTTGCATCATCTAGGGACTTACCAAAGCCATACTTCATCCAAATATCAAATGTTGGTAATAGAACTTAATGTATTATCTAGAGGATCATTATTGAAAAGTTTCCTTTTCTTTTCGGAGCCACAGTTCAACATTCAGATGGACAAGACTGCATGGAAATCAAAACAGAAAGTTAGATACTTGTGAGGAAGAATAGTTAAATGAGACTGGGGAATTACCTATGGTCTTATGTTTTGGTTTAGATTGTTGGTATTTTATGTTGGTATTTTTTTTCTAAGGAACAATTACTCTCAATTGTATTATCTCATTATCTTCTTTTAAACTTTTATTTTGAAATAATTAGATTCACGGGAAGTTGCAAAAATACAGACATATATACACAGGGAGGTTCTGTGAACCTTCCAGCCAGATGGTGTCAACTCGCATAACTGTAGTTCAATATCACAGCTAGTAAATTGACATTGTGGGAGTCAGCCAGAGGGACCCAGGTAAGGGTGGTATGAGAGGTTTCCAAAAGTTGTCTGTCAGTTTGTCCTACTGTGATGACATGTTGATGTGAGTTTTGAGGCTGAGCCACCGGTGTTTCTAACCCAGCGGGATACACATGGTGCACAGGTATCAGCCCAGTGTACAGACTGAGACAGACTAGGAAGAAGGAGGAGGCCGTCCACTTCTCAAAGAATTGGCCAGGGAAAACCTTATGAATAGCAAATAAACATTGTTTGATACATTACCGTGCAACTTTATGAATAGTCTGATTAGGTTAGAAGGCTCTCAAAATATGGCTGGGAA
>NW_006922185.1:1333053-1333563 GCF_000298275.1 Orycteropus afer afer | reverse complement strand
CTTTTATGACCTAGAGGTATTTCCAAGTTCTGGAGTTTATTTTCTATGGAAACATAAGTACATAGGAAGATGTTGAGTGAATGACACTTGTTATCACTTCTAGGGGAAGAGTTCCATTATATAGGGGATTGTAACCTACTCCATCATTTTCAGACACCAGTGCTGCAGAAGGGCACCATTTCCTCCCCAACATGAACAGATATAGTTCTGGGGTTGTCCAGGTGCTTTAATGCACAAATTTAGCTAGAGAGTTCCTGGACATGTTAACATGTGCTCAGGGTTAAGAGGTGAGAGATGCACTATGGGAAGTGGTTTTGGTCTGGACATCCCAGAAAAGGAAGTCAGCCCATACCTCATTCTATCCAAGAAGGCAGGCTGACAATCTGGTTCAAAGAACATAAGGTTTATTCAAAAGTCACAGTGAAAGCTATCAGGTTGCACTTGCACTTCCCCTTTCCACAGAAGATAATGTTCTAGTTTCTTTGGCACCCTGAGATATAATCTAGATAC
>NW_006922185.1:1328848-1330076 GCF_000298275.1 Orycteropus afer afer | reverse complement strand
ATGTTCATTGCAGCACTATTTACAATAGGCAAAAGATGGAAACAACCTAGGTGTCCATCAACTGAGGAATGGATAACCAAACTATAGTACATACACACAATGGAATACTACACAATCCTAATGAATAAACTAGAGTCTGCAAAACACTGCATAATGTGGATGAACTTGGAGGACATTACGCTGAGTGAAATAAGTCAATCACAGAAGGACAAATATTGTATTAGACCGTTGTTGTAAAAGTTGAGGAAAGGTTTACTTTTGGAAGGAAATTTTCTTTGTTGGTTATCAGGGGTGGGAGGGGAGGAGAGGGAACACTGTTAGATAGGTAGAGATAAATATTGATTTGGGAGGAAGAAGTGCAGTATACTAAATGTGAGTGATCAACATGGTGGCATTGTGGAAGAGGAAGACCTAGAGAGGTGCATGGGAGGTATAGACAACAAAGATGAACCTTTTTGCACATACAGTACTACATTGTCAGTGAAGGCAGACTTGGGTATATGGGTGGATAGATAGGTGGACAGGCTGAACTATTATGTATGTCTATGAAGTAGAGAGTGTACCCAAGACCATGTATAGGGTTGGCAGACAATGGTCTTATAAGTGTATTTGTATTATCTATAAGAATTCCCAGGTGTATAGAAGAGCTGAGAAGGGACAAGGTTGTAGTCATTTCTTGGTCACAGCCAGCTACCCAGAGGGGCTTAGTAGTTTAACCTGTGTGTTCGGGACCATAGTCACAGGGGACATCAAGCTCAATTGGCATACCATACTACACAAAACATTGTTCCACCTCCTACTTTGGTGAGTATCGCCTGAGATCTTAAGAGCTTGCAAGCAGCCATCTAGATGTAACGATGGGTCTCTCCTCATCCACAGCAAAGAAGAATGAAGAAAACCAAATATTCATGGAAACAATTAGTCCTAGCGAGTGGTACACCATGTGATCCTCCGGCTATATGACTATGAGACCAGAAGAACTAGACGGTGCCTGGCTACCACTGTGAACAACTTGTAGGGGGATCTATGTAGGAGATCCTGGATAGAGAGGGAGAACAACGTGGAACAAAACTCAAAATCATTAAAAAAAAAAAGAAGTGGGGGGGCAGGTTTGCTGGTCTGATAGAGCCTGATGGAACCACTGAGACTATGGCCCATAACTGTCTTTCAGGTCTGAAATTGAACCCACACCTGTGGTTTGCAGCCAAACAAAAGACAGGCATATGAA
>NW_006922185.1:1326765-1327350 GCF_000298275.1 Orycteropus afer afer | reverse complement strand
TGGGCAGATTCATTGTTTTATTATTGTGTAAGGTCCCTTTTTATCTATATTTATTTTCTCTGACATCTACTTTATTTGGTATTAATAGCATAGTGCCTAAGGCACTTGACTGCTATCCAGAAGGTTGGCGGTTCAAACCCACCAGCCACTCCTTGGAAGGAAGGTTTGCAATCTACTTTGGTAGTGATACTGCCTTGGAACCCAAAGAGGGGTTTCTACGAGTCGGATCCAACTCGAGTGCAAATAACAACAACCACAACTTTCTTTTATTAATGTTTGCATGATATTCCTTCCATCCTTGTGATTTCAACCTATTTATGTTAATATTCTTGAAATGAGTTTCTTATAGACACCATGTACTTGTTTTTTGTTTGTTTGATTGATTGATTCTTGTCCACTCTGCCAATCTTTCTATTTTAATTGGTGTATGTAGTGTAGAGTGTCAAGTGAAGTATATAGAAGCTTTACTTACATTAAGTAATTAGTTATTGTATCACCTTCCCTCTGTAAATAAATTTGTCTTAAGTATTTATTCTGCATACACTGAACAACACATCAGATGGTGTAATTTTTGCTTTAATAATC
>NW_006922185.1:1326111-1326665 GCF_000298275.1 Orycteropus afer afer | reverse complement strand
ACTCACTGCCATGGAGTTGATTCTGACTCACAGCCACCCCTCCTTGGGTTTCCCAGGCAGTATCTCTAAGTCTTCCAGTCTTCTTCTGGAGGAGTGGCTGGTGGGTTTGAACCGCCAGGCTTCTGGTTAGCAATCAAATGCCTTAGGCACTGGTCACCAGTGAGCTCTGATTATATTGGGTCCTAATTTTACCCCTTACCTTAGACTATTTTAGATTTGTATTTCAACCCCCTTTCTTGTTTGTTGTTGTTGTTATGTGCCCTCTAGTCAGACCCGACTCATAAATGCCCTGTGCTTCATCTATTTATGTTTCCCATTTTTCCTCCCTCTGACCACTAAAATTTTTACTGTCTTTATAGTTTTTAATCACTGAATAGTATTCCATTGTATGGATATATCACAACTTGCTCATCCATTCACTTATTAAAGAACATCTTGGTGGCTTCCAATTTATGTCAATTATAAATAAACCAAAACTGAACCAAACTCACTGCCATTGAGTAGTTTCTGACTCATAGCTACCCCATTGAGTTTTCAAGGCTGTAAATCTTTAC
>NW_006922185.1:1299157-1325824 GCF_000298275.1 Orycteropus afer afer | reverse complement strand
TAGCAGTCAAGTGCCTTAGCCACTATGCTACCAGAGCTCCTTAATTATGAATAAAACTGCTATAAAATTTGATGTTCAGATTTTTGAGTGAATATAAATTTTCAACTTCTTTGGATAAATATCTAGTAATACATTTGCAGGATTGTATGATAAGTTTGTGTTTAGCTTTGTCAGAATGTCTTCCATAATTGCTGTACCATTTTGCATTCTACTAGCAATGAATGAAAGTTTGTGTTGCTCCACATACTTACCAGCATTCAGTGTTTTCAATGTTTTGGATTTTAGCCATTCTACTAGGTGTGTAGTGATATCTTATAATTGCTTTGATTTGTAGTTCCAATTCGTTAAGCAGTCAGCTGCCCACTGAAAGATCGGCAGTTCAAACCTAACACTGCTCTGTGACAGAAAGAAGTGGCAATTTGCTTCTGTAAGATTACAGCCTTGAAATCTACTTTTACTCTATCTGATAATATTGATAATATTGTGATGAATTGGAATCTACTCAATGCCAATTTTTTAAAACTGATATATAAAGTTGAACATCTTTCATATGCTTATTTGCCATCTGTATATCTTCTTTGGTGAAATGTCCAGATATTTTGCCACTTTAAATTTTTAAAAAAAACGTTTATTGTTGAGATTTCAGAGTTCTGTGTATAATATGGATACAAGTCCTTTATAAAATATGTGCTTTGCAAATATTTTCTCCCAGCTGTACCCAAAGCATTTGACTACTAACCAGAAGGTTGACAGTTCAAATTCTTTAGTCACTCTACAGAAGCAAGAATGGGCAATCTACTTCCATAAAGATTTACTGCCTCGGAAACCCAAAGAGGGTCACTATGAGATGGAATCAACTGGATGGCAGTGAGTTTGGTTTTGGTTTGGTGGCTTGCCCATCTATTCTCTTAACAGTGTCTTTTACAGAGCAGAAGATTTTAAATATTAATTCAGCTTTTCTGCTATGGATTGTGCTTTTGCTATTGTATTTTGCATCTAAAAAATCTTTGCAAATCCAAGGTTATCTAAATTTTCTCCTATGTTATCTTTTAGAAGTTTTATAGTTTTGCATTTTATATTTTGAACTATTTTAAGTTAATTTTTGTGGCAGATGTAAGTTATGAGTCTAGATTCTCTCTCTCTCTCTCTTTTTTTTTTTTTTACAATGAAAGTCCTATTTTTCCAGCATGATTTGTTGAAAAGATTGTCCTTTCTTCACTGAGTTGTCCTTTGTCAAAGATCAGTTGACTGTATTTCTATTTGCTTATTTCTGAGCTCTCTATTCTGTCGATCTGTTTGTCTATTATTTCACCAATACTACACTGTATCATTGTAACTTTAAGTAAATCTGGAGGTTGGGTAGTGCCAGTCCCAGTCCTCCAACTTTGCTCGTCAGTAATGTGCTGATTGTTCTGGTCTTTTGTCTTTCTCTATAAGCTTAAGAATAAGTTTATAGATATTCACAGAATAACTCTCTGGGATTTTGATTGTGATTAATCTATAAATTAAGTTGGAAGGAACTGACATCTTAATAATACTGAGTCTTCATATCCATGAACATAAAATACCTTTCCATTTATTTAGATCTTTTATTTCTTTCATTGCAGTTTTATATATTTTATCATATAGATATTAGGCATATTTTATTAGATTTCCTATTTCTTTTTTTTATGCTATTTTAAATGGTGTGTTTTCAATTTCAAATTCCAATTTTAAATTAAATAATTCCAAAATTGTTTGCTGCTGCTGTACAGGATAGTGATAGACTTTTGTTTATCAATCTTGTATCCTACACTCATGCAATGACCACTTAATAGTTCCTGAAAGTTTTTTTTTCCTTCTCCATTATTTGGGATTTTCTTCAGCAATCATACTTTCTGTGAACAAAGACAGGTTTCTTCCATTCTCCCCAATTTGTATATAGAACAGCACATGGTAGATGCTGTGTGCTCCTTGTTGTTGTTGTTGTTACTATGTGCCGTCAAGTCGGACCCAACTCACAGCGACACCTCCTTGGGTTTCCAAAGCGGTATAACTACAGAAGTAGATTGCCCAACCTTCCTTCCAAGGAGTGGCTGGTGGGTTTGAACCACCAGTCTTCTGATTAGCAGTCAAGTACCTTAGGCACTACACTACCAGAGCTCCCGTGTGCTCCTTAGTGAGCCTTAATTGTATGTTGTCTTCATAGCTTGAGCACATTAATAGAATTTGAGTACATGATAATTGGAAATTGGGATAAGAGTCATTTCTGGTGAGAAGAAAGTGACATTTGGTGGAGGTGGGATGTATGTGGTGGGTTGGTGATATTTGCCTCATAGAAAAATATTTCTTTTTCTTTTATCTTCTAGGAGGGGAAAATGGAAAGTTGCCTGAAAAAAATGGTTTTAGTAAACAACTGGGAATGACAATGGAATGAGGTGGGAATGCTTTGTTGCAGATGTTGAGCTGGTTCCAACTCATAGTGACCCTATGTACAACACAATAAAACACTGCCTGGTCTTGCACCATCCACATACTTGTTGATATGTTTGAGGCCGTAGTAGCAACCACTTTGTCTGTCTTGTTGAGAGTCTTCCTCTTTTTTGCTGACTCTCCATTTAATAAGTATGATCTCCTTCTCCAGGGACCATCCCTTCTGACAACATGTCCAAAGTAAATGAGGTGAAGTCTCATCATCTTGGCTTCAAGTAGCATTCTGGCTAACCGTCTCTCAGCACACATTTGTTCAATATTCTTTGACAATACCATTATTCAAATGTATCAACTCTTCTTTGGTCTTCCTTATTCACTGTCCAGATTTCTTATGTGTGGGAGATAATTGAAAATACCATGGTTCGGGTCAGGCACACCTTAGTGACATCTTTGCATTTTAACACTTTAAGGAAATCTTGCAGCAGATTTGCCCAGTGCAATATATTGTTTGATTTTTTGACTGCTCCTTCCATGGGTATTGATTATGGATCTAAGTAAAATGAAATCCTTGAAAACGTCAATATTATTTCCATTTATCATGATGTTACTTACTGGTCCAATTGTGACGAATTTTGTTTTCGAGGAATGGTAATGGAAGTGAGGATGGCATTGCTTTAGTTCACAGCAAACAGTAAATTTAAGATCTTGAACTAATCAGAATGGTTCCAGGATGTGTAGTGAGGTGTGTTTGAGCTAATATGGAAGGGAGATATAGAGCAAAGTAGTTGTTAAATTACAAGCCAGAGAAATATCTTGAAGGTAATCATCAAAAGAAATTTATACCATTCATAGAAAATGATCTGAGACCCAGAGAGATCAATTAATTTACCCCACATCAAGTAATTAGGAAGAAAAAAAGGATTGAAGGTAGTATTTCCTAACCCTTAGATATTTATTTATTTATTTAGTGTGTGTGTATTTGTCATGGAGTTGATTTCAACGATGAAACTTTTAGGTTTAGGAGTTTATGAAGGTAAGAAAGTACAATAGTAATGGCTCATCAACATTAATGTTGAAAACTTGCTTTTATTTCACCTTTCATTGTTTGAAAAAGTCTCTATTGTTTTCTTAAATACAAAGTAGATTACACTGAAATTAATGTTTAAAACCATCTTTCTAAATAACAATAATTGCAGAATTGTTTTGTAGATGGCAGGTTCAGAAGGAGTAGAAGCCTGACCAAATGTTTACAATACACAGGTCATAGGCAAGTGTGTTTATTTCATATTATGTTGTTAAATCTTTCATACGAAGAGATTTTGGAACTTTGTAGCTTTCTCTGAAAAATAAAATGTAGGTAATAATTACTAAATATGATTTTACTGAATGTAAATTTTAATATAGGAAACAAAATAAAACGAAAAGGATGTTGTTATAAACCATTCTAAATGGAACCCGATGTAGGTTAGATTTTTTCTGAAGGCTAAATTTCTACTTAATGTTGATTAACAGAAAATAGAGCACAGAAAATCCATTGTATATATTCAAGTTCTGTGAACACAACGAACGTCTTTGGGACTGCAAATATTTTGCATGGGTTCAATTTAGATTGTTTCCTGCACTTAAGTTATAGCTTACTTTTTATGCCAATGGCCATCTGTTTTGGGGACATTTTAACCTATATAGAGCAATGTGGTTTGTAATATGTTCTTGACCTTGATGTTTTAAAATTTGATGTCAATCGTTTATTGGTATCTATGAGCACTTACTTCCTACCTCCACCCCCATCCCCAACATTTACGAGTCCAATTTCAGGTGTTTTCCAAATAACAAAATTTACTTTTTCTATATCCTACTATTTTTATTACCTTTTAAAGAATCATTTGGGAATGCCTCTCAATGGAATAATTAGAGAGATATATAAGCCAAATAAAGCAAAAATTACCATACACTCTTTGATTTTAGATAAGATGGTTTTTTTTTTTTTTTTTTAAACTGTTCGGCATTCTTCTTTAAAGGATTGTATAAGAAATATAGAAATACTTTTCTTTAGTTTGTAGCTTCTTGCATCTCTCTCAGAGGATCTATCTTAGGGGAATGCTAATCATCAAACTTAAATTCTCCAAACTTGATGGTTAAAATGAAGATAACCATCCCTTTTATAGCTCCTACTATTTTCTCCTGTAATATTTTTGGGTTAAAGCAAAACTGCACTCTCTCCAGGAGTGTGTACACAATGGAAAACAAATTTGTGTGATATTTCTCTGCCATAACTGCATATACTTTCTTTCATTCATTCTTAAGCTCATTCTAGGCCTCTAGTACCCATATTCAGGAAAAGGCACTTATGTTCATGATTAAAGTGTAAGAGGGCACAGTTCTGAGTGTACATATAATTATATTTTTGGAGACACCTGAGGTAGTTAGATAAGAGCTATGGAATATATACTTAGGGCATAATGAACCACTTCATGACTTAGTGATATTTGTAGATCATAGATCAACAACTATCGGACAGTCATTTGACTTTTAAGATGAAAATCTTCTTGATGTTATTGAAATTAATTTTATGCTTTTGATTTTTTTTTTTTTTTTTTGTCTCAAAGAAAATCCTGTGTACACAGATGGAACTTCTTTTCCAAGAAAAATAATTTACAGTTTGTTTTGATATATGTAATCATATGTTGCCCCAAGATTTAGGAGAAGTGCAGCATTACCACTTGGCATTTGTTTATGCTCCGGGAATAAGATCCTTTATTTCAATTTCATTGCATAATTGTCTTGAAGCACCACTTATATTTGTCTCAAGATTGGGTCCCCAAAAGCCAAATCTAGACAATGATATCCTGAGTTGAACCAGAACAATTTAATGCAATGCAATTACATTTAAAACATTTACTTATATAGTTGCAAATCTACTTATATTAAGCATAATTCGATATAATCATTTGACAGACAAAAATATATGTTTTAGAACCATTATATGTATCTGTGTTTGACAGCAAACTTGCAATAAATTATACATTATACCAGAGTAAATTTTCTTGATGGCTAGAAAGAAAAAGTCACAATTTGTGTTTGAAATACAAAGCTAATTAATTATTTTCAAATGAAAAGGAAAAGCCAATATTCCATTATCTTAGATTCACTTATCTCAAGTTTACATTAATTTGATATTCACATAAAATTCATTACTATAAGAATAGCAATGAAGTTGGATTTGGACACTGAGTTGGTATTTCAATACAGCTACAAGCTTGATGTTTTCAACATCATGCAGCAAAAAATTAAAATTACCCAGACACATGTTATAATCATTGTAAAAGTATGAAAATAAAACATGATTTTTTCCAGTGCTTTATCTACAAGTATTACCTCCAGAGGGCAATACATTCAGTGTCTAAAATGTTGCTGTTTTATTTTGTTTGAAAAACAATTGCAAAACCAGATCCACTGAACTAAGTTGGAGGATTAAAAAGCCATCTGCATTAACCATAATGTCAAAATAAAGCGGAGTCATGGGTTGCCACGAGTTGGAACTGACTCAGTAGCAATTGGTTTTGGTTAATGAGTATACTATCATCTCCCATATTTCACAACTTCATTCCTTCCTTGGAAGTTAGGGTTGGGGAGAATTGTGTGCATAGGTAAAGACATACATTCCTACATATGTAACGACCTTTGTGTTGATTGTTTCATTCCTTGTGATCTTTACTTTTTTTTTTTTCTTTTGTTGTTCTTTTAAAAAAATTGTCTTCGTAGTAGTGCCCAAGACACTTGACTGCTGACCAGAAGGCTGGCAATTCAAACCCACTAGCCACTCCTCGGAAGGAAGGTTGGGCAATCCTACTTCCGTAGTGATACTGCCTCGGAAACCCAAGGAGGGGTCGCTATGAGTCGGGGCCGACTCGAGGGCACATAGCAACAACAACAACAACAGCCACTCCTTGGAAGGAAGATAGGACAATCTTACTTCCATAGTGATACTGCCTTAGAAACCCAAGGAGGAGTCGCTATGAGTAGAATCGACTCTGTGGCCGTGAGTTTGGTTTTTGGTTTTGAATATTTAGCACATTAGTGGGCTTACACTTGTTTTTAAAATATATCTAGCTTGAAAGTGGATGGGAAATAAATGTTTAGATAAAAATGGAGTTATATTTATTATTTTAAATTACTTAAATTATCCAGTTTTTAATAATTGAGATAGGTATCCTTTTTTTATATCTTGATACTATATAAAAAGAATGGAATGGAAAATCTTCACTATTAACATTTATTTCTTATATACATATATATGGAAAACCGTTGCCCAAAAAAACTGTATGGTATAATGTCTGTAAAGAGAGAATACTTCTCTTTGTCCTCTATTATAATATGGGTGGTGTGTTTCCATGGAAGCATGTGCCTCAATAGTTTGAAATGAAAATTTAAGGCAATGGAGGGGATGAAAATCTGAACTTTGGTGTTTATTGGGAAATGTAATCCCCACCAAATAATTATTTTTACTTATGAAATGCTTTAATCTCTTAATGTTTTTCTTGAACATTCTCCCAGCTTCTGGCTCTTCTCTCAACCCACATCTGAAAATCTGAGCATTCACACTCTTACTGGTTGCAGAAATGTACTCCTTCCAAGTACTCTTTAGGGTACTGAGCATAGAGTAGATTCTGAGCAAACAGATGAGTGAAATGAATTCTCTTCACTTAGGTATGTAGCATGTTCAGTGGATGTAATATATTTATCATTAAGTTTTAATAAAGCATTGAAAATTCGGGACATTATAGCATGTAACATTTTAAAATTTTGTATTTAAAAATTATTTTGCAAATTTAATTCATGATTAGTAAGAAAGGAGATATATTTTTTGCTGTGTTGAGATACTTCAAATACAACCTAAAAAAGAATTCTTGCTCTAAGAAATATTTCATAATTAATGAAGAACACTGAATTAACTTTAGAAAGTATACACACAAAAAATGTTTTTGGAAAAAGTGCTTTTGCTTGAACAATTCAACCTGAATTTCTTTATGGGATCAACTTCTTAAATTTTTAGCTCATTGGTTCACTTTTCTTTTGTAGACACCTTCCAGGTATTTCTACAATGTGACTAGTGGTAAAGCATTTAAAATTAAAAATGGATACAAGCCACTACATATTTATTTTTTTATATGTACATATATTTTAAACTCCAGAAAAGGAGTAAAATAATACTTAATGATCAATCTCATGAAGTTATGTAGACACCAAATATAAAATTGATGGCTTCTTTCCTGTAGGATTAATTTCCACTTTCTGCTTTCTTCAGCATTTTAAATTAATTATATGCATTTGTAGTGGTGATTTGTCCAATTCCTAAGACACGCTTATGTGAAAAAGTACACAGAGTAAGTGCCACAGAGTAAAGCCCTTAATACTCAATCATTCCTATTAGTGAATATCCAAATATGAGTAGATTTTGCTTTTCTAAGTTTATTGTCAGGAGAAATAATAAGGGAAATTCTAGCAATCAATGTTGTTGTTGTTGTTGTTTGCCGTCGAGTCGGCCCCGACTCATAGCGACCCCTCCTTGGGTTTCCGAGGCAATATCACCACGGAAGTAGGATTGCCCAACCTTCCTTCCGAGGAGTGGCTGGTGGGTTTGAACCGCCAGCCTTCTGGTTAGCAGTCAAGTGCTTTTAGCCACTATGCTACCAGAGCTCCTAGCAATCAATAGTCAATGGAAAACATTTTAATTGATCAACTTGTTTCTCATTAACCTTAATTGATGCTATGTAGCCTTATATATGGCTCAATTCCACTTCTAATGCTAATTTAGATTGTAATCAAAGATATTAAGTTTTTCTATCATGCTACACAATTTTTATACATCAGGTGAAGAAAAAAAATCTACTGTTCTACCCATGACTTTCTCTTAATGACCGTCTTGATTTATTGCTTTGAAGTTGCCTAATAATCCATCTATGCCCAGGTACTCTTCTGTGTGCATTTAGTAGTGATAGCCATACTCTAAAAAGCATCAGCCTCCTCTAAAAAGATGGATTCTATTTTCCTATCTCCTTGACCATGAAGAAATGCCACTGTACAGTAATATGTTTGTGGAAGTTTGTGTTGCCTGTGCTCAGAATAATACTTGTTACTACTAAAAGAATAACAAATGCATATTCACAAATGGAATAGTTCAGAACATGAATGAAGGGGTTAAGAAAAAATCAGCTGGTTAATTTATTGCACCATTCACAGACATGACAATGAGTTATTCTCACAGTCTTAGTGCAGTAATTAAACTAGGCTCACCAGTACATCAGCAGACAACATTTTGATCAAGATTGTGCAATTTGCTTTTTCTTATGCTCTTATGCATCTACTGCTCTTTTACATAATAAATATAAATACTCTGTTTGGCCACCAATTCTTTGCAGAGAAGCTTTATGTATTCTTGAATATGTACAAAACTAGCATCAAATTCAAAACTAGTATGGATGAGAGAGAAAGTGGTTGCTTTCATAGGTGTTTCTAGCTTGGCATATATTTGTGCAATTTCACTTTATGCAGATTTTTTGTCCTCTTGAATCCCGTTTGTCTATTTTTTTAAAATATATATGTATATTTATATGTTGCAAGCCATCTTTCCAGGACTACCCTCTTATAGTGCTCTGTTTGAGAAAACAGTATTTTATTTGGGGTCATTGCAAATTATCTTCAGTCCCAGACCCTTCTGGACTGGAGTCAATGTCAAGGAGGGCCTCTTTATTGGTGAAAGTTGAGCTGAGAGTTATGCTCTGCCGAGGTTTCACAGGTGCAAGTTCATCTAATTTAATATTTTCATTTCTGACCAGAATTGTCTTATCCATGTTTTCTTCACTGTGTCTTGCAACAACAGCATCAAATACATCTACTTTTGGTGGCAAGGTGCCACTCTCAAATAAGTATTTGGCTAGATAAGAGATGCAAATGTTGGCTAAGAATGAGCTAATCATTGCAATTGTCTTAAATGGGAATCTCTGATTATATATACCGTTCTTATCAGAGTAATAGCCAGGGTAAAAAATCAAGGGCTGCAGGTATAGATATGGTTCCCCTCCAGTTATTCTCAGGAAAAGGCCAGAAACATAACCTGCCACGGCCCCATACGTGTTGGTTCCCTTGACGAACAGCACGCAGAGCAACTGCGGGAAGATGATGATGTAAACGAGGTCTGAACTGAGGTACCAGAGCCCATACACAGTCTTCGTTAGCAAGGCCATGGCTGTTGCAGAAGCTCCAAACACAAATACAGTGATTCTCATGACCCAAACAATTTCTTTGTCTGATGCCTGTAAGAAATCATTACAGTGTCAGCTTTCCACACAAATTTTTTGGCTCATTGAGGCAAAGAATGAAATATGATTATGTGATTTAAAACTAGTTGAAAGAATTCCTTCTATGTGCACAATCAACCTAAACTACAGCATCCAAATAAAACAGTCTATGAGGCCTCCCAGGTGGGTCTTTGGCAGGAGTTTATGTGTAACGTATGAATGCAACATAAAGCACCTCAGTCTTTCCCTGAATGCACTGGGGGAGAAGTGAAATGTACTCATTGGTGCCGTGGAGGCAGTGTTGGATTACACAATAAGCAAAGTGAGCACAAGCTTAGTTGTGCTTACTTATTAATCTGTAGTGAACGATTTAACATTTTTTGCATGACATCAAAGATTCTGCTTTTAAGTGTGACCAGCACCTGTCTCTCCCAAGCCCGCAGCATCTTGCTACAGAATCAAAGATTCTTTTAAAATTTACAATCCCTATCTCGGAAGGAAGGTTGGGCAATCCTACTTCCGTAGTGATACTGCCTCAGAAACCCAAGGAGGGGTCGCTATGAGTCGGAGCCGACTCGACGGCAAACAACAACAACAACAACAACAACAGGGACAGGAGCTCTGGTAGCATAGTGCCTAAGACATTTTGACTGCTAACCAGAAGACTGGAGATTCAAACCCACATGCCACTCCTCAGAAGGAAGGTTGGGCAATCTACTTCTGTAGAGATACTGCCTCAGAAATCCAAGGAGGGGTCGCTATGAGTCAGGTCCGACTCAATGGCAAACAACAACAACAACAACAGGGACAGAGTACCCAGTAAGCACAAGTAAGCCCATGCTTACCTTGCTCATTGGGTAATCTGCCCCCTCATAATAGAATAATAAAGTAAAGGGGGATTTTCCTATTTGTTTCACATACTACGGAACAGTTCTGTGACAGTGAGAGAATATGGACTATTCTTGCTTCCTCCCTCTGTAGGAGCCCTACAATATTTGGGGCTATGATTTTCTAATACCCTTATAGAGGGCTTGTGAGAAACAGCTGAGGCTATTTTGTTAACTATGACCTAAAAAGCCTGTTGTTGCTGTTGTTATGTGCCGTCGAGTCGGACCTGACTCATAGCAACCTCTCCTTGGGTTTCCGAACCATTATCACTGCGGAAGTAGATTGTCCAACCTTCCTTCCGAGGAGTGGCTGGTGGGTTTGAACCGCCAGCCCACTGGTTAGCAGTCAAGTGCCTTAGGCACTGTGCTACCAGAGCTCCCCTAAAAAGCCTAGAGGGGAGCAAAGCTTTAGACGAAGGAAGAAGGTGAAGGGTAACTCTTGGCCTCTAAAGGACCTCAGTAGCATTCTATTATGTACCCAGTTGATTCAGTAACCAAAACCAAACTCAACCCACTGCCATTGAGCTGATTCTGACTCATAGCAACACTTTAGGGCAGAGTATAAGTGCCACATATGGCACTTATACTCTGCCCTATAGAGTATATGAAACCAGATTGCCCCTCCTCCCATGAGTGGCTGGTGGATTTGAACCAGCAATCTTTTGCTTAGCAGCCAAATGCCTTAACCATTGTGCAACCAGAGCTCACTTGATTTGATAAGAAAAATAAAATTGAGAGAGTATTTTCTGACAAAGATAGACTTGGCGGTTCAAATGAAGAGGAGAACAAATACTATAATAAAACCAAGTAAAATACCTTGCTCACCCTCTATTGCTTCTCTCAGGGTTCAAATATCCTATAGCACATAATTGAACTATGTTAAAATTTTTTAGGTTTCATTACTCTTTCATCAGAAAGTACAAATTTAAACTATAACAATATGACTGTACCTCTTGAAAATAGTTACATTGATTTGTTCACTTCAGAATTTGCTGGGATAATTATGTGCATTTATAATGCTCATTTTCAGGATTATTAATATTCATCATTATTTAATCTTTTATGCTAAATCAAAGTAGTATCTGATTTTATGTAGATTAATAAGCATATGATTGTATAGACACAAGAAATATAACAACAATAATAATAAATTATAAGTTTAAAACGACCATTCTTACATTTTGTCTGAACGAAAGCTGGTAGATATTCCGAGCAAACATGGAACTTGCTGACAAGATAGAAGAATCTGCTGAGGACATAACAGCAGCAGAAACTGCACCAAGACCAAAGAAAGAAATGTACACGGGGCACAGATGCTGCAGAACAATTGGTAAAATCATATCTGCTTCTTCTTTAGTCTTGGGATCTGGAAATCCATAAGTAGTCTGGTTCCAGTCTGTTGAAAAGAAACAATAACAACCAACAACCAAAAATACCATATATCCTTTGTCCATCTGGGGGACATTCTATTTATTAGCTACTCTTTGAAATAAATTCACTATCATGTATGTTAGTCCAATTTGGTAGAAAGCACATGTACTGGTCTAATTGAATTGTGTTTAAAAATCATGGCTTCAAATGGACATTGGTTATAGTTAGTCTTTATTTACAACATCTATGCAGAATACGATGGCAAGATATATATCCTCATTCAAACTCACTGCCATTGAGTCTATTCAAATTCATAGCAACCCCCACTGGGTTTCCAAGGCTATAAATCTTTATGGAAGTACACTCCCTCATCTTTCTTCCATGGAGCGACTGGTGGGTCAGAACCATCGATCTTTTGGTTAGCAGCCAAATGCTTTAACCACTCCACCACCAGAGCTCCTTAAGATATATGTTAAGCCAAAAACCAAACTCACTGCCATGGAGTCGGATCTGACTCATAACAACCCCTCCTTGGGTTTCTGAGGTGGTATAACTATGGAAGTAGATTGCCCAACCTTCCATCTGAGGAATGGCTGGTGGGTTTGAACCAGGTTTGAACCACCAGCCTTCTGGTTAGCAGTCAAATGCCTTAGGCACTACACCACCAGAGCTCCCAAGATATACATTAGGTAAAATATATATTCTATTCCTGGAATTACGTAGTATTCTGGTGGCATTACATAGTGCAGAATCAGAGAAAACAAATGCTCTTAAATTGAATTATATTTTCCTTCAGCCTTTTGGAAATGTGAGAGGATATTCACTTTTCCATTATTTGTTGCTCAGTTTTTCATATGTAAATGCATACAGATATTGTTGGAGCTATTCACACCCTTCTTCTTCCTGTATGTAAACTTGGTTTTAGACCTACGTTACCATTATGTTTCCCTCTATCCAAAGTGTCCTTGGGAGCTCTGGTGGCATAGGGCTAAGGCATTTGACTGTTAACCAGAAGGCTGGTGGTTCAAACCCACCAGCCACTCCTCAGAAAGAAGGTTGGGCAATCTACTTCCATAGTGATACCGCCTCAGAAACCCAAGGAGGGTTCGCTATGTGTCGAAATCGACTCGATGGCAGTGAGTGAGTACACAGCCTCCTTGCATAGAATTCCACTTAGGAGAAGTGAAAGGCATGCTACATTAAGGATAGCACAGTTTTATCAAATAAAAAGCACAGGCATGCATGAGGCTGAATTTTTGGCAAGATTTTGAACTTCTGGTATAATAGAGGGATGTGAACCAAAGTTTATCGTTGAATATAGCTTCTTTAAGACACACAGAGAACAATCCCTCACAGACAGCCAGACACTGTGGGAGAAAGATCCAATGGATCTACTGACTCAGGACCATAGTACTGGGGGACACCAGACTCAATTGGCACAATAAATATATAAAAAATAAATAAACATTTTAATACATTAAAAATCTTATTCCACAACTTACATTGGTGAATAGCGACTGGGGTCTTTAAAGCT
Source organism: Orycteropus afer afer (assembly GCF_000298275.1). NCBI lineage: Eukaryota > Metazoa > Chordata > Mammalia > Tubulidentata > Orycteropodidae > Orycteropus > Orycteropus afer. Next base: position 1,312,322 of record NW_006922185.1, on the reverse strand, counting down.
TTCAAGCAGCCATCTGATATGTAGCTAATGGTCTCCTATCATCGGAAGCCAAGAAGAGTACAAACAAAACAAAACAAAAACAAGGACATTTGGAAGCAATCAGCCCTAGGACTTGATAGACCTCAAGACTGGAAGAACTAAATGGTGCCCGGCTACCAATGCCAACCACTCAGGAAAGGATCAGAACTGGAGATCCTGGATAAAGTGGGAGAAAAAACATGGAACAAAATCCAAAAACACAATAATGACGAGAATTGCTGGTCAGATAGAGTCTGGTGGGACCCCCAATACCATGGCCCTGGGATATACTTTGAGCCTGGAATAAAACTCACTCCCAGGGGCTGGCTCTTAGCCTAATAGTAAATAAGATGTACATGCAGACCATTCAACCCAGGGTGACACACCCACATACTCTATGGAGATGCTTCCCTTGGAGCAATCAACTACGGGGCACCAGAGGGGCAACATTCGCACAGAGGAAGTGCAGGACACACAGGAGTGCATAACTATGAGGGGCATGGGGATAGGTGGGGGGAGGGTTAATGGGCAGGGAGAGTGGGTTAGGGTTGGGGATGGTAATTGGGGAGTGAAACCAAATGTATATGAAATATTGAATGTAAAACAAACTCTGTTCTGTAAACTCGCACCTAAAGCACAATAAAAAACAATAAAAAAAAGAATATAGTTTTATTGTTTAATTATAACAGAAGCTGAAGAATACAATAAAATTGGTAACAGTACTTTAATATAGTTTCTTTTTCATTTGTTGAACTTCTTTAATGTTATAATTACCACACCAAGTAAGAGTGGTTTCCCTTGTATCCTATAATTTTTTTTATTATCCATCTTCTGTTACAATTGTTCAAACCCATCTTTGTTGTTAGGTGCCATTGAGTTGACTCTGACTCATTGAGGCTGTATGTACAACAGAATGAAACACTGGTTAGTCCCGCACCATCCTAACAACTGTTGCCATAATTGAACCTATTGTGCAGCCACTGTGTCAATCCACGTCACTAAATGTCTTCCTCTTTTTGCTGACATGATATCCTGGTCCCTCCTGATAACATGTCCAAAGTGCATGATGTGAAGTCTCACCATCCTTGTTTGCAAGAAGCATTCTGGCTGTATTTCTTCCAAGATAGATTCATTCTTCTGGCAATCTATGGTACATTCAATAATCTTTGCTAACACCATCATTCAAGTTCATCAATTCTTCTTGGGTCTTCCTTATATATTGTCCAGCTTTCACATGCATGTGTAGTGATCAAAAATACCATGGTTTGGGTCAGGAGCACCTTAATCCTCAAAGTGATATTGTTGCTTTTTAATATGTTAAAGAGGTATTTTGCACCAGATTTGTCCAATGTGATATGTCATTTGATTTCCTGACTGCTGCATCTATGGGAGTTGATTATGGATTCAAGTAAAATGAAAACCTTACAACTTCAATATTTTCTCCTATCATAATGATGTTACGAAGCTTAGATAAAGCCATGCTTAGATAAAGCCAATTTTGTAGTATTACCAAGATGTCATGGTACCAGAAATGACAAACAAGATTGTTTACCTAATCCAAGAGAAACATGCTGTTTTTGTGAGTCCGTTGTCCTACAAAACAAACAGAAACACACACACACACACACACACACTAATGGCCAAATCTATTTTCTGCTTGTGAAATAAATGATGTTTTTTATTTATAGGCAAGTATTGAATACTATCTATGTCAGACATCTTTTTAAGTGTTTATGTCTTGGAGAAGTAGTTGGAATGGATAGTATATACTATGCAACAATGATTGGTCTTATAAAAATTAATAATTCAATAAATAAGTCTGCTAATTGAAAGTCAAAATACTCATGTGACCACCATCCAAATCATCTTTAATAAACACAACAGGGTAAAAGGTGAATTTATTTATTATTTTAGTTGTTATTAGGTACTATGAGTTGGTTCCAACTCACAGTGACCCCATGTGCAACAGAATGAAAACCTGCATTGTCCTGTACCATCCTTATATTCATAGCTATATTTGAACCCATTGTTGTAGCCACTGTGTCTGTCAATCTCATTGAGGGTCTTCCTCATTTTCACTGACACTCTTCTTTAGCAAGTATGATGTCCTTTTCCAGGGACTGCTTCTTCCTGATAATATATCCAAACAACATGAGATGAAGTCTCACCAAACTTGTTTCTAAGGAGCATTCCAACTGTACTTCTTCCAAGACAGATTTGTTCATTTTGGCAATCCATTTTGGCAATAATATTATTTGCCAACTCCACAATTAAAATGCACTACTTTTTCTACAGTCCTACTTATTCATTATCCAGCTTTCATATGCATATGAGGGGATTTTAAATACCATGGCCTGGGTCAGGGGCAACATAGTCCCCCATCTTTGCTTTTTAACATTTGAAAGAGGTATTTTGGAGTTAATTTGCCCAATGCAATACATTGTTTCATTTCTTGATGGCTGCTTCTATGGGCATTGATTGTGCATCCAAGTAAAATGAAATTCTTGAGAACGTCACTCTTTTCTCCATTTGTTATGTTACTTATTGGTCCAGTTATGAGGATTTATGTTTTCTTTATGTTAAGGTGTAATTCATATTAAAGTCTGTAGTCTTAGTTCTTCATCAGTAATAAATGATTCAGATCTTTTTTGCTTTCAGCAAGCAAAATTGTGTCATCTGCATGTTGCAGGTTTTCAGTGAGTCTTCTCTCCAATTCTGATGCCATGTTCTTCATGTAGTTCAGCTTCTCAGATTATTTGCTCAGCATACAGATTGAATAAGAATGGTGAAAGCATACTACCCTGACACACACTTTTCCTGATTTTAAACCACGCGGTATCCCCTTGTTCTGTTTGAACAACTGCCTGTTGGGCAATAACAGGTTCCTCATGAATTCGGGGCCGACTCAATGGCAAATAACAACAACAACAACAACATGAATTCAAGTATTTTGGAATTTCCACTTTTCTCAATGTTATCCATAATTTGTTATGATTCACACAGTTGAATGCCTTTGCATATTCAATAAATACAGATAAAGATTTTTCTGGTGTTCTCTGAGTTTAGCCAAGATCCATTTAACATCAACAATGATATCCCTCATTCCACATCCTCTTCTGAATTTGGCTTCAATTTCTGGCAGTTCCCTGTCAATGCACTGCAACTGATTTTTAATTATCTTCAGCAATATTTTACATGCATGTCATATTAATGATATTGCTTGATAATTTCCCCATTCTGTTGGATCAGCTTTCTCTGGAGTGGGCACAAATATGGCGTTCTTCCAGTCAACTGGCCAACTAGCTGCCTAACAATTTTCTTGACATGGACAAAATGAGCATGTCCAGAGTGGCATCCATTTGTTCAAACATCTCACATGGTATTCCATCAATTCTTGGAGTCTTGTTTTTGGCCAATGCCTTCAGTGCAGCTTGGACTTCTTCCCTCAATACCATTGATTATTGAATCACATGTTACCTCCTGAAATGGGGGACATGGACCAGTTTTTTTGGTACAGTGACTTTGTGTATTCTTTCCATCTTCTTTTTGAAGCCCTCTGCATCATTTAATATTTTATCAGTAGAATTCTTCAATATTGTAGGTTGAGGTTTGAATTTTTATCTTCAGATCTTTCAGCTTGAAAAATACCAAGTGTGTTCTGTTTTGGTTTTCTAAGTTCTGGTCCTTGCACATTTCTTTCTAATACTTTACTTTGTCTTCTCAAGACAATCTTTGGAATCTTTAGCTCAGCTCTTTTACTTCAACATTTCTTTTGTTCACTTTAGTCACTCTACATTTAAAAAACAATTTCAGAGTCTCTTGTGCTATGTATTTTGGTCTTTTCTTTGTTTCTTGTCTTTTAAATGATCTTCTGCTTTCATCATGTAAGATGTCCTTGGTGTTATTATACAACTCGGCTGCTCTTTGGTTGTTAGTGTTAAATTCATCAAATCTATTCTGAAGATGGTCTCTAGATTCAGGTATCATAAATGCAAGGTCTTTGACTCTCATGGGCGTGTTGCAATTTTCTTCAGCTTCAACTTGAAATTCTATAGGAATAACTGATAGTTTTTTCCATCATTGGCCCATGGCCTTGATGATACTGAGTTTCTACATCATCTTATTCCATAGATTTAGTCATTTTGATTTCTGTGCATTCCATCTGGTGAGATCCATATGTAGAGTCACTGTTTATGTTGCTGAAAAGAGTGTTTGCAATAGATAAGTTATTGGTCTTGCAAAATTCTGTCAAGTGTTGGCCAGTGTCATTTTTATCAGCAAGGGTGCATTTTCCAGCTACTGATCCTTCTTTGTTTCCAACTTTTGCATTGTAATGACCAGTAATTTTCAATGTATCTTGATTGCATATTTGATCAATTTCAGACTTCATAACTTGGTAAAGATCTTCAATTTCTTCATCTTTGGCATTAGTGCTACATACATTGAATAATAGTCTTCCTTGTAGGCATATGAATATTATCCTATCAATAATCATGTTGTACTTTAGAATAGATATTGGAATGTAGTTTTTGATGATGAACAGATATCATTCCTCTTTTTTTTTTTATTAGGATTTGGGTGAAGATTTACAGAGTAAATTCACTTTTCATACAGCAGTTCACATATACTTTGTCTCATGTCATTGACCAAAATTTACAATGCAGCAGCTCCCCTCCCACTTCCTCCCCATAGTTACCTCCTCCCAGTGTCCACCCCTTCATACTCTTCTGCACCCTGAGCTATCTCCCTGTGCATAAGCAGCCCTTCCTTCTCCCAAGATATCATTCCTCTTGAATTGGTCATTCTTGATATAGTAGACTATATGATGGTCCAATTCAAAATGGCTAATACCAATCCATTTCAGCTCACTAAAACCTAGGATAGCAATCCTTATGCGTTCCATTTCATTTTTGATGGCTTCTAATTCTCCTGGATTCATACTTTGTAATTCTGTGTTCTGATTACTAATTGATGTTTGCAGCTATTTCTCCTCATTTGAAGTCACACCACATCAGCAAATGAAGGTTGGAAGCTTTACTCCATCCACATCATTAAAGTTGACTCTACTTTAAGGCAGCATTTCTTCCCCAGTCATATTTTGAGTGCCTTCCAATCTTAGGGGCTTATATTCTGGCATTATATTGGACAGTGTTCTGCTACTATTCATAAGGTTTTCACTGGCCAATAATTTTAGAAATGGATCACTAGGTCCTCCTTTCTTGTCTGTCTTATTTTGGAAGTTCTGCTGTATCCTGTCCTGTACAACATGGGTAACTCTGATTTGAAATTTCAGTATCTGAAATACTGGTGGCTTAGCTTTCAGCATTATAGCAACATACAAGCCACCATCGTACGATAAACTGACAGACTAGTAGTGAGAATTTCTTTGACCCATTTTAATTACCACTATAGAAGACTTCTTCAAATTCCAGTTAATGTCATATATTTTCAGTAAATGCTCATGAAGGTTGTAAAACATGGGAACATTAAGTTCAGGAGTAATTAATAATCTCAGTCAATTTAAGAATGAATATTTAAAAAATGTACTGCATGGAGGCTAACTCGATTATAAGTATCTGGTGGCATAGTGCCTAAGGCATTTGACTGCTAACCACAAGGCTGGCAGTTCAAACCAACCAGCCACTCCTCGGAAGAAAGATTGGGTGATCTACTTCTGTAGAGATACCACCTCGGAAACCCAAGGAGTGTTATGAGTCGGATCCGACTCGACAGCAGTGAGTATTTTTTTTTTTTTTTTTAATAAGTTACATAGTGCCTTGGTTTACCTTTTTCCTAAATACTTACTGATTTATTTTTCTAAGAAAGAATACTCTTAATTATCAAACCTTTGACAATATAAAGCAGGAATTTTAAATTCCAATGGTCTTTTGGTGGTCGTGATGAAGATGGGTAAAACTAAACAAGTGGCTCTCAACCATGGCTGCACTTGTATTCACCAAGGAAGTTTCTTAAAAAACACTGATGTCTGACTCTATCTCAAACTATTTAAATAAAATCCCTAGGTGTAGGTGAGGAAGAGATATTTTTATCATTATCTTCTGCCTCTTCCCTAGGTGATTTTAATGTATGACTTTAGTTGAGAGACATTGCTGGCAGAGGTACACAGTGTTGATAAATAAATATATAGTCATATTTGGGGTGTGTGCTCACAAATGTTTTATTGATAGTGTTTCCTTCTCATTGCCATTGAGTTGATTGCAACTCATAGTAACCCTTTAAGACCAAGTGGAACTGCCTCATAGGGTTTCCAAGGCCTAAATGTTTATGAAAGCAGACTGCTTCATGTTTCCCCTACAGAGCAGCTGGTAGGTGTGAACCACTGACTTTTGGGTTAGCAGCCCAATGTTTTAACCCCTACGTCACCAGAGTTCCTATTAATTGATATGTTGATGGAGTAACAATCCCTAAAACTTTGGAGACCACTGAACTATAAGACAATTCTTGAGTACTCCACCAAAGGCATATGTGGGATCATAAATGAAGTGGGGAGGTAGGGCAGCTTCTGGTAATTGGCAAGTCAATCGGAACTGTGGGGAAGCCTGAAGGGGTCAATTAGTGAAGCTGCAGAAGATTTACCTGTTGATGCTCCAATGGCTCCGATGAGTATGGCTGGTAGAGCCATCACTAGGCACCCAAAAGCTGCCAGGAAGGAAAGTACTTGAGCATAAGTGGCTGAAGATGAAGACAGAACCCTCTGGAAATAGGCTTGCCATGGTATTCCACCCAGCATCTGCATAGAAATCACATGCACTCGCTTCTGAATCTGAGGCAAATAGCATCTATTATTATTTTTTTTAAATAAGGCTTACTATAATTATTTTTAGAATAGTAATAAATATGGTTCTAGAATGTAGAAAATGGTCCCACATGCCACACATCTTAATTTGTATAATTGTTTTATTGTCATATCTATACTTCCAATTGTCCAGAATTTCCTCAAGTTCTTTTCCTTTTAATTATATAAACTCATTATTTCTTTCCCTATTTCAAGCTGCATTAGAACTACCAGAAGCCTTCAATTTGTTCTTATCTGAAGGTTGTAAACATCATAAAACACTATTAAAAGATAGGAGTACAAAAGTATGGCTTTTAATTTTAATCAATACAACTCAATTAATATTTAAAGGCTTGAGTGATGGTTCAGGCAGTGTAAAGGTAAACAGGGAACAATGATGAAGAAGGCAGGATTGTTGCCCTGTAGCTTATCATAATAGGAGAGTCAAGGCATTATAGTTTTTTTTTTTTTCCCCCAGGGTGGAGTGTGTGAAGTGTTCAAGAAGTCTTATTTATACTCATTTTTAGTTCATTCTTAAATACAGTTGTTTTATTAAATGGCTTATATAACATGTTAGTACAGTACATATAAGCAACAAGTGGGAGCTCTGATGGTACAGTGCCTAAGGCATTTGACTGCTAACCAGAAGGCTGGAGGTTCAAATTGACCAACCACTCCTTGGAAGGAAGACTGGGCAATCTATTTCCGTAGAGATACCACCTTAGAAACCCAACGAGGGGTGCTATGAGTCAAATAGATGCCATGATAGTGAGTTCTTTAGAAGTTTGCTTAAAATTTTTATTGGTGATATATCCAACGAAAAGGTATGTATGGGAACAAAAATGAGAAACCATTAAATAACGGAGGGCAAATATGAGAGTAAGGGTAACTATATGGAAATCAGGAAAACCTACAGAGATGACAATTGTGTAATCCTTAAGCATTGAAAGCGTGTTATTGGATGAAGATAGAGAGTGAAGACAGTACCTGGAAGAGTAACTGATATAAAGAGGGAAAACAGAAAAAAAACACCTAAGCATCTGTGAGACTGCTATGTGTTGGTATATCAGGGTATTTAGGACTACTTAGAAAAGAGGCTAGAAAAATACACTTTTTTTGGATTATTGGCACAGTCCTCTATCTGGCATATAGTAAGAGTTCAACAAATGCATATTATATAAATGAAGGAAGAAATGAATGAGTGTCATGTATGATGATGTATTGAAATTGCTTCTTTAATTGCCTCTTTCTCCCATTCTACTCTAAGTTCTAGGTTGTCTTATTTATTGTTTATCAGGTATCAAGCAGAGTGCTAGTCACATATCAATTTCAATACAACTTGTTTCTTATAAAAGCCCTATATATTCAAAAGTTTAAAAAAAATGTTAAAAGAAGAAAATATTGTGGTGTAGGGAAAGGACTTTGAGGTCTGTGACTATTAATCCTTAGCTCATACAATGGTATGATTATCAACAAATTGCATAAGTTTTCTGAGTCTTCCGCATCTTTTTCATATAAATACTTGCCAAACAGATTTTACAATTTCACTGCCTTCCCTAGTGAAGAATTTCCTGGTAAGGAAGAAGGAAAATATGGAAACAAACATGCTTTCAATGGAGGGTTTATTTCCTTAATGATTAAGAAATATATTGGCTCTCATTTTTCAAGAGTGTTTACAGTTTTGAATTCAATGAAGAAAGGGATTAAATGTTATGCACATTTTCTACTGGGGCAAACACATTCACTTTGAGTGCTGGGGTAATGCCAAGATCCATCAAGTTACCTTAAATAAAAGTAAAATCACAAAATACTGTAAAACTTCCAAAGCAAAAACAAAACAAAACAAAAAAAAACACTAATTTTCCCTTAAAATTTGACGTAAAGTATAACTATTTCTTATTTCAAAATAAAATATAATGTGTCATTTTAATACACTACCTTTCTACTTAGCAACAAAAGTAAAATATGGCAGTTGAATTTGGTTTCCCCTTTTTCTCTCAATATGTGATCTGCCCTTATTTTCTTGTACCCATCCCTTCATGCCAATCAATGCCTTTGCTACAAGGTTCTGCATATTCTCAAACTGCCTCTGGCTTCCCAGGGCTTTTCTCTTAGAATCTTTCTTGAGTGACACTTCTCTTCCAAACTCAGTCATTTATCTCATGTACTTACGACCTTATGATGCCACTAATTTGCTTACTCTGTAATTCGAGCCTGAGTGAACTACTTATTTCAGAAAAAAAAAAAAAAAAAAAGACTTTCATTGCCTTAATCCAAAAGACAGAGTAAAGACTTTTAGATGACTTGGTTCTCAGATTAGGGGAGATATTTGGGATAGGTCATGGTGTTCCTTAAATCACAACTGAAATGGTGCCTACACAGCACACATTCCACCATGGATGCTATCCTTCTCAGGCCTTGTTTGCTCTCCACTTTTGACATTCATGAGCTGCCATAGTAAGTGACTGACTCCACCTTCCAATATAGGTTGGTGATTTCAGAATGGCTTTGATCATCCAGTAGGTGAATTTTACTTACAAATATAAAAATCTTCAAAATTTTGATTCTAGGACGAATTAAACTTCATTCCTAAGTTAAAGAGCATCACTTACCAATAACAGAAAGCTATCAAGCCATGTGTAGACTTCAAATGATTCAATGGTTCCCAGCCACGGCTCCTGGTATTTGGCATGCACAGCAGTGAACCCAATGTCAGTAACTGCACGATGTGACAGTGCAAATGGTACACTGATCCACTGTAACCAAAGTGTGACATTAGAATATTAGGCTAAGAATTTTCACCATCTGGCATATGTTCAAACTCGCCAGTCACTCCGTGGAAGAAAGATAGAGCAATCTACTTCCATAAAGATTTACATCCTCGGAAACCCAATGGGCATCGCTATGAGTTGGAATCGACTTGATGGAATTGAGGTTCTTTTTTTTGGTTTGAGTATATGTCAGATTTATGCACTTTTTTTTTTTTTTCTCACAGATCACATTGTTGATCTTAACAGCAACATCTCTTGTTAAGACAAAGGACCTGAGACCATGCTCTCTGTGATACTGTGGAATAATGATTTAGAAAAATTAAAGTAAGACAATGTCTACTTCTGTGATTAAATATACTCTATCAATATGAATTATAAGATCAAGCACCAAAAACCTTTATAGAAGGAAATATTAAACTTGAGAACATTATGTATATCAATTTTTATTTTGTTTTATTTGAATTAAGGGAAGATTTCCATGCATTAATGTAACTATAAAAGATATGATAGAAAAAAAAATTTAGATGAAACAAATTTTCAGGTAGGAGGCCCTGTATTAAGATATAGAAGAAGGAAACATTAAAGAAAGAATTGGTCTGGTTGAGCAAAGCAAAGAGTAAAAGACTATATGGTGTGTGTTTGTGTGCATGTGTATATGTGTATATGTGTATTTAAAACTAGTGAAATTTCTTTTGAGCTTTAATAAAGTTGAAGATCAGGAAGAACAATAAAGTGGTACTGAAATGACCCAGATAAAGACCTGAAGAAGAGTGGTGACTTTGGAAATGGAAAGATGTTGGTACTAAAAGTATTATAAACAGAGAGTCAACAGCCCTTTGATTCCAACAGTAAGACACGGGTCACAAAGAGGGAACACTAACAAATGAACATCAAGTTTACAGTTTGGGAGATAGAAAGAAGATGATAAAGTCAATAGAATCAATGAAAAAGTTGAGAAACTTAGAAGAAATTGAAATTCAGAAGAGGGGATAATCTAAGATGTAAGTTGATTAATTATTATGCATGTAGCAAAATTTGAATATTGGAAAACAGATGATATTTGGTTTATTATACAGCCATGAATAAATCCTTAATGAGTTACCAACATGTTCTGTTGTAATTGAATTCTGCCACAGAAAAACATTCTAGCATATACCCTGGTATCATATATATATATATTTGCCTTACACTAGCACACTTGATTTATGTGTCTTTTAAGTTCTACACTCATGAAAAGCAACAAGAAATCACATATATCATCAATAAATAGTCCCTCCCTCGGGATTGTGTTTTGTAGAATGCCAAGTGCATCAGTTATAATACCTGTCATTGCCAAATGAACCTCACCCATGATGTTCTGAGCAGAGATGTATTACTGAATTCTCTTTTATTTTTGGAAGTTTATGGTGATCCTGAGAAAAATTCAGAATTTCAGCACTGTCCTCTTGATCTTGGCAATTTAAAAAATAAGAAAATGGAAGTCCTTGAACAAATTCAATATTCTCAAATTAAATTAAAATAAAGATGAACAAAATTCCACAAAATGTAAATTAAATATATGGAAGAAAAGAGGAGATATTATAATCATTGCTGTTGTTGTTGTTGTTATTTGCCATTGAGTTGGACCCGATTCATAGCAACCCCTCCTTGGGTTTCCGAGATGGTATCACTACAGAAGTAGATTGCCTAAGCATTGCTAGTGTACATAATTTTACATTTAAACTTTCAATCTAATTTTTATCAATTCTTTTAAATATTCCCCTTGAATATTATTAGAGATGTTAAAAAGTAAAAACTTGAGCATGAGATTCATTTCTTCATTTTTCCATTTTATGTGTCTAGGGAAAACACTATAATAGAATGAAAAGCCTTTCTGTATATGAAAGATAAAGGAAAAGGAAGCAAGCCAAGGGTGCCTGGACCACCCTTGGGTGAATGACTCACAAATCTTCCATGTTAGCAAGCTGAGTCTCATGGCCTTCACACAAGGGTATTGCCCCTGTAGGATGCACAAATGAGATAATGTATGCGAAAGAACTCACTACAGCCCCTAGCACAGAGAAGACTCACTGAAAGTAAGAAATTTCTTTACCCTTCCTTTGATATGCTTTAAGTGATGCATTTCATCTCACATATATTTGCAATCTTCGTCTTCTAAGAAGTGAATTTACAAAGAATCAAAATGACTAAAGTGTGTCCATGATATATACAAATGTGCTTTTACTTTAATACTAATAATATTCATGTCTCATATACTACTTTTTGTTTAATAAGATACTTATTTATCTAATTTAATCTAGGACTATCAAGCAAATAGACAATAAATCTTTCTAGTGTCTTACATAATTAAAGTTTTTACTTTGTTTATAGATGGCAAATACTGATGATTAATATTTGAAATCCATGTTTCTTTTCAAAGTCCTCATATGGAATGATTTCTAATTCCTATATTCAGTATAATAAATTAATAAAAACTAATATAAGGAGAAGTTAAGAGACTTATACAGGTTAGCACGAAAGTGTCTAAACTCTGAGAAGAGTGTGTTGACTTCAAATATCAAAGAAGATAACACATAATTTTTTATCAAATACAGGCATGAAAGAAAAGAAGACCTAGATCTTTCTAAGAATCAAACTAAGGGGGCACTTTCGTGTACAAAATCTCACAAATTGACTAGAATTTATCATCTAATTCATTCATAGAAATACAAAATTGCCTAAGTATGTGATTAATGTATTAGTCATGATGGGAAATAAAATTTGTACTAATTTTACTGAGTTAGTATACAATATTTTATTATCTTTAAACAAAGAGAATCTGTGGATATTCACACTTACCAGTCCTACAAAAATGCAAAAGAGCTGAACGACATCTGTGTAGGCCACAGAGTAGAGTCCCCCCACCAACGTGTATAGAATGGCAATGAGTGCAGAGACAATAACAGAAGCACGCACGTCCACATCAATGATCACGCTGATGGTAGCTCCTGGGAAAAGCAAAACACGGGAACACTGAGGTCAAGGTACCCAGATCAATTGCACTTACTGTTCAAGAATACATGGAAAGTTCAGAAACAGCAAAGTATTTTTCCATGACATGTGAAATGTATTAGATGGATGAAAAAAGCTAAACTGAATTTTAGTTTGCTATGTAAATATTTTTATATAGGGGCCCTGGTGGTGCAATGATTAAGTACTCAGCTGCTAACTGAAAGGTCAGTTATTTGAATCTACCAGCTAACTGCTCCATGGTAGGAAAGACCTGGCAACCTGCTCCCATAAAGATTATAGCCTAGAAAACCATATCCGGCAGTTCTGTTTTATCCTGTAGGGTTACTAGGAGTGGGAATCAACTCGATGTCATGCAACAACAACAACAACAAATAAAATATGCTTATATATGTGTGTATATACATTTACAAGTAGCCCTGGTGCTGCAGTGGTTAAGTACTTGGCTGTTAACTGAAAGGTTGGTGGTTCAGAACCACCATCTGCTCCACTGGAGAAAGATGTCGCAATCTGCTTCCATAAAGATTTACAGTCTTAGAAACCCTATGGGGCAGTTCCTTCCTGTCCCATA
>NW_006922185.1:1281694-1298876 GCF_000298275.1 Orycteropus afer afer | reverse complement strand
AAAATATATACAACATAAACTCACCATAAGAAATAAAAGTGTTTATTGTCAGCAGATTACCCATTTCCACATTTTGCAATTAATATGTATCTGCTTTTTTGCACTCACTCTATCTCTTGGTAATCTTTGATAGGTGACAAATGATATCAAAGGTTTAAGACAAATTTATAGAAGTAAAATCTAAAATTGGTAAATTGTATATATCAACCTTTTCTCTTTAAAATTCATGAAAGATCACCCAGTTTTATTTACTCAGTGGAATATGGTTATCCAGGGGCAGACTGACTTCTCAATAAGCAAGGTAAACATGGGCTTGCTTGTGCTCACTCACTAATCTGTAATGAACAATTTCACATGGATTTCAAAGAGGTGGTGAAAATATGTTTACACCTCCTCTTTGAAACCCATGTAAAATTGTTCACTACAGATTAGTAAGTGAGCACAAGTAAGCCTGTGCTTACTCATGCTTACCGGATACTCTAAATTTGAAAAGATGCTTTGATTCTATAGGAAAGTGTTGTTGGAATGGGAGAAAGAGAGATGCCAGCCATTCCTAGGAACACAATATTTGATATGCTGAAATTGCTCACTACAGATTAGTAAGTAAGCCCAAGTAGGCCTGTGCTTACTTGATTATTGTATAGTCTAACACTGGCAGTATCCTTAAGGACACAAATGGCTTCTAACAAGAGGCAGCTAAAAAGCCATTAAGTGTTTTGCTGGGCCATTATAATATGTCTTCCTAGGGTGCACAACAGAGGTAGAATATGGAAACTGTAAACTGCTCAGAGAAGAACATTTTGCTCTGTTGACAGGCAAAAGGACTTTAAAAACAGGTTCCTGTGGTAACAGCAAGGGGACTCTCCAGAGGCACAGTAGACATAGCTACCATAGAGGATTAAAAGTATGCTTACACTTAAAGATTAGTTCAAGGTAGAATAATTGAAATTACCACCTGGACTTCACTGGGATATAAAAGATGGCTCTGAGACTACCTTGTTGAAAGCAATCTTGGGATGGACGGCATGTGGCCAGCCAGTTGTACGACTGCCAGGCTGGGGTGCCATGCCATTGGTGCCATTGCTCTTGTCTTGTAAGAACACTGTTCCAGCATCAACAATAGCACCTCCACACACATATTTGGTGATCCTGAACCCCAGGGACACATTGCCCCTGGCTATTCTCCGCACCATCCAATCTCCCAGAACATGACATGGAACATGTCAGTTCTGTTGATAAGACACCAGTATCCTGAAGAGCCCTATTTCTGAATACCATATTTTTAAGTAATTCTCATCATCAAAATTTTAAACCTGTCTTAGAAACAACTTTATTTTTCTCTTACAATGAATTTGTTTGTCATATTTGTAGGTGTCTATATTTCCAACAAGAATATTACACTCAGGACAGTTTGAACCACTGTGGTTCTTGGACTGTCAATTCAAAATTCACCTATTGCTTCTACAAACGCTTTTTCCATTGTTCTCAAAAGATAAATAGTTTATTTTTCTTATTATTAAATGCATAAATGATAAAAATGCTAATACATATGCTAGCAATTTTGTAATTTTTTGTACCATCAATTGTAGTTAACTGTCTTACCCTCCACTACCACTTCTCAACTAGCACACCAATAACATATGCAACCCACAAGAGATGAAAATCCTTTATCTTAGATAACAATAATTGATCTAAGATAGAAATATATAATTTTTTAAATTGTTTTTGCTTTAGTAATAAAACTAAATTTCTTTCTTGAGTGAAAACCAATTGAACAGAAAAACCTGGTAAGGAGTTGGAGAATGAAGATGAAAGAAAGAGGACAAATAATTGTAAGTGAGTTTGGATAATTGACTGAATTGTTGTTATATAGGTATTTAGCAGGTTGTCTTATGCTTTTGTATTTATTTTCCCCTCAAATACTTTACTTTATGTTGAAAGCTTAGTTTCAACTTATTACCATTCTTCTCTCAGTATAGTTCTCCATTTTAAAAACAATTCCACATCATATCCCATGAATTATAGAAAGTTCAATGATTGCCCTCTCCTCTTTGAATACTAATTAATTTTCCACAAATTACTCAAAAGTCTATTAATCCTGGACGTTCAAAGAGTAGGGAGGTTATATATTATACAAGAAACAACAATGGACTACTCAACTCATTGCTGTTGAGCTGGACCTGACTCATAGCGACCCCTCCTTGGGTTTCTGAGGCAGTATCACTACGGAAGTAGATTGCCCAACCTTCCTTCCGAGGAGTGGCTGGTGGGTTTGAACCTCCAAACTTCTGGCTAGCAGTCAAGTGCCTTAGGCACTACACCACCAGAGCATCTCAAATATTTGGGGTACTAGTAGACTCTGCCATGTGGTTGTAACTCAAGTGATTTTAGAGAATTCACCCACTTGTTTATTTTCTCACCTGTCTTAGGGATATTGTGAGAATCCAATGAAATACTAGAAAGTGCTCTTAAAATGTGATATATTTCTAAAATGTTTCATAAGCAATTAAATAAACTGTAGTGAGTAAAATTAGTTATATTTCCAAATTTGCTGTAAAATATTAGCCAACTTACCCAGTCATGTAAATAAATATACTGTAAGTAAAGTTGGAAGGTGTGAAAAATTCACCAAATTTGACCTGTTATACCTGTAAATATAAATTTCTTTAAAAAGTTATAATGATGTTATTTATTTATATTAAGTAGATAATTTAAGTCTCTCCTACATTTCCTATGCATATTCATAGTAATATGGTAGTGAATCTTTTCTGTTCTTATGTCCAGTTAATACATTCTGAAGAAAACATAGGTGTTAATATCAAAATACACTCACACTTTTCTTACCAGAGTATAGATTTCATATACACTCACACTTTTCTTACCAGAGTATAGATTTCATATCTGTTCCTTGATGTGTTAGTGCGCTCATGCGTGCATAGATATTAACATGTTTTACATATATATTGAAATATACACACAGATACAGAAACACACATACAAACATAGGCAATTGCAACAGAGTTCAAAGTTTAGCTATTATGTTTAATATTTAATATTTATATTTACAAGTGTTGGCTTATTCCTTCTATTCTCCCTTCATGACTTTGTTACATAAATTAATCTTTATTCAGTGACAGTGAACATTTTGCATTTTCTGTTAGTTATTCAACCTACTCTTTTCTTAATACCTCAGCAGGTAGTTTATTCTTAAAATAAAATTTTTCTGGTGTTGAAACCAATGGCAAATAAATTCCCATTGCTTCTTAGCTAATGAGTTCAAGGTGAGAAGGGAGGTGTAATTTTACACATAATTTCATTAGGATATAAGAGCAGTGGTAGTTGCTGAGTATTATTATGTAGCACTGGGAAAGTGCAGCATTTTGCACTGAGTTATTACAATTGTATTTTATAACTAGCAATTTCTCTTCTTTACCACACCCTGTTCTGGTTACCTAGTGCTGCTCTGACAAGAATATACCACAAATGGGATGGATTGAAGAAACAGGAGTTTATTCTCTTACAGTTTGGAGGCTTTAAGTCCGAGTTCAAAGTGCCAGGCTCTAGGGGCTTGGTGAAAGCCCCTCAGCCTTGGCCTTAAGCTCTGCCTCCTGCTCCTGGCCAACTGAAGCTGGAGGCCTTTCTTCACTCAGTTGCTGGCTGCTGACACTGACAAGCCCAAGGTTGACAAGTAATAAAGCACATTGCTGACATTACCAAACCACATGGCAAGCCATTAATTCAAGTCCATTGAAAGTCCCAAGGTCAGCAGAGCATGGCAGGTTGCTGAACAACGATACGGCTACATGCAGGGTTCAAGCATGCCATAAACTAGAGACCATTCCCAAAGCTGTTTCTTATATACAGGAAGCAGACCACATACCCAAAGCAGCTACTCAGCTGCTTCAATAGATTCCACCATGGAGTTAATTACCAATCTCACCATGGGGAATAACTATATTCTGCTGCCCAGCCACTCAATCAGGCCTAGCCAAGTTGACACACAAACTAACCACCACACACCCAAATTACTTTCTTGTACACTTTGGGAACAAGAAAGTAAGAGAAGATTATTTGGGGGATTGGAGAGGGAAAGGAAAGGAAGTAAGTACAACCTAATAGCTGATATTATAAAGGCCTTTTCTGACAGCAATTCTGGAGCTAGAAGATGCATTTACACTCTACAATATATAACACAGAAGTAGATTATCTTACTTTTGTTCTGACCACTTGAAGTCTGATTGTAGACTTAAGCTTGTTATTTCCATTTGTAAGAAGAGATGGGGAATAATATGTACATAAGTGACTGGATGCCAAAACACTGACATATCTCCCCAGGGAAGGAGATGAACTTCCAACTTTGTTGATCTTCTAGAAGGAACTCAACATTCAGCATGGTTTGGATTTCCCTCTCATCAAAAGGTAGAGTTTTTTTTTTTTTTTTTTTATAGAGACCAAAGTTTATTAGTGGCTACCAGGGATAGGAGGGAGAGGGAAAAGGGGGGTTAATGTTAATGGAAAAATAATGTTGATTAAGGGAAAAGTTGTACACTTCATTATTATATTTGCTGTTAATAAGTTGTACACCTGTAAAAAGTTATGTGATAGATATATTACAACAGTGACAAAAAAAGAGTAGCTGCTGAGGCTGCTCATAGACAGCTAAATACCTCATGGGATTTGGTTCCTTGTTTTGGAGGTTTAGGGTCATAGTTTCTTGAGACAACCCAGTTAATTGGCCTAATAAGCTATTTAGTGCTTCTGTTCTGCCTTCTAGTTCATTACATCATGCCTGGGATCTTAAAAGCTTACAAGCAACCATCCAAGGCACAATAATTGGTCCTATTCACCTAGAACAAAAGACGGAACAACGAGAGTTAGGAATAGAAGAGGATATGGAAGTGTGGTTAATTGCTTCCATGAACAACTGCCTCCTTTGCCATGAGATCAGAAGAACTGGATGGTGCCCAGCTACCATTACTGAACATTTTGATCAAAGACTCCATATAAGAATCCCTATCAAAAAGGGGGAAATGCAGAACAGAATTTCAAATGCTCATGGACTCTAGACTTTCTAGAGCTATAGAGGGTGGATGAATCCTTGATATTATTGCCTTGAGATAATCTTTAAACCTCAAACCAAAAATATCCCATAAAATCTTCTTAACATTGAATAATTGTTTAGCTTAAAGAGTAAAAAATGCCTTCCTTGAGCATTATTCTCTTAAGAATATGGGATCCAACTGACAACAGCAACTTGAAAGACTGGATAGGAACCTTAGGAAGCATTGAATTTATGTTAACGAAGGAGGAACAACTCTGAAAAAAACAAAAATAAACCAAACCCACTGCCATGGAGTAGATTCTTACTCATTTTGAGCCTGAAGATCTCCCATGATTTTACTAAAATATCTTGTTTCTGAATTTTGCAAATGGGCTAGAAATCCAAGAACCAAGACAGGTTCTCCTAAGCATCACTTTATCTTTATTGGGGGTTAGACCCTGAAATGTCTAAATTCGTTCTCTGTTGTTGTTGTTGTTATGTGCCATAGAGACGGCCCCAACCCACAGTGACCCCTCCTTGGGTTCTGAGGAGGTATCACTTCGGAAGTAGAGTGCCCAACCTTCCTTCTGAAGAGTGGCTGATGGGTTTGAACTGCCAGCCTTCTGGTTAGCAGTCAAGTGGCTTAGGCAGTATGATACCAGATTCTTAAAAATTCCACAATACAATACTTTATAATGTAATGAGATTACATTGAGGAGAAAGGAAACAGCATTGATGTTGTTTTTCTTCTTCTTTTTGGAAGACAGGATAGCTATAATGGATTCATTCATTCACTCATTTGTGGTAGTACTATAAGCATTAAGGTAAAGTCATGCCTTCAAGGAGTTTATAATCCATTTTGTGAGGTTGGAAATTGGGCATGAAATAGACAAACAGGCTAATAATCATACAAAGTAGTAAGTCCTATATAAAAAAATACCAGGTCCTAAGGAAGCCTACTGGAAAAACACCCAACAAGTTCAGGGATGACTATTAGAAGGAAGTGACATCTGTGAGAAGATCTGATGAACATTTAGTGGTTAGCCAGGCAGATGGTGACAGAAGAAAGAGGGGTGAAATGATTGCAAAGCAGAAAGCATCTGGGCCTACAAAGTGTCAGAGACAAGAGAGAGGGGCTACAATGCTGAAAGACAGAATTGTACAGGTGGGAGAGGAGATATTGATGAGAGGGGCTAATTGAGGCTGGGTCATAAAAAGCCTTATGAGCCTTGTTAAAATATTTTGTTTTAAACAGAAAAGTGAGATGGTTAGACTTGCATTTTAGAAAGATGAGTCTGGCTGTCATGTGGAGACTAGTGGAGGGCCTCAGAACTGTAAGCAGGGAGAATGTTGTATTAATCAAGTTGAGGGAGGCTGGGGGTAGCCTAGCCTTGTCTATGGTAGGGTACAAGCAAGACAGAGGCAGGGAGGGATCTCAAAGGAGTGATGAAGAAGCCTGATGGGAACACAGGGGGTCAAAGAGGTATTTGAGAGTTTAGCTGAGTAACTTGCAGGATGTGGGTGGGTAGAGGATGGGGTAGGGGAGAAGATGGGACTTTGGTGGCTGAGTGAGGCAGTGTAGTCCTCGCAGTGGGTTCTCCATGTCCTATCTGCCTCTATAGCCTCAGTTTGTTAAAATATTCTCAACTGGTCACAAATAGTGAACCTCAATAGACCAATAATGAAGATGGCACAGGACAGGGCCATGTTTCATTCAGTTATGCATAAGGTTGCTAATAACCATACAAAGTAGTAAGTCCTAAATAAAAAACACCAGGTCCTAAGGAAGGCTACTAGAAAAACACCCAACAAGTTCAGGGATGACTATTAGAAGGAAGTGACTTCTTGGGCTGATTCAATGGCAACTAACAAGAACAACAATAACAGCAACAAATCTCCAGCTCTAATATTAGATCACTAATATTGAAAGGAGCTCTGGTGGCTTAGTGGATAATGCTCTTGACTGCTAACCTGAAGGTCAGCAGTTGAAATCCACCAGTTGCTCCGTGGAAGGAAGATGAGATGATCTACTTCAATAAAGATTTATAGCCTCTGAAACACAATGGGGGTCACTATGAGTCAGAAATGATTCAATGACAATGAGTTTTTCTTTTTTTTTTTTTTTAATATTAGATTGGAGGTAAGGAGTAGCTCAGGGATAGGGAAAATATTATACGAGGAGAAATTCTTGTTATCATTTACTGTACTTAATTTTCCCACTTACAAACAATAGCACTGTGTTTTAAAAATATCAACTTATGAATTGTTTCATGTTTAGAATGTTACCATGTGGTTTATATTATTTACCCATTCCTTCAGCAGACAATTGTTGAGAGCTCATTTCTCTGGAAGTGTTATTTACTACTGTTTTTTTTTACTGGTTATTTACTTGGTTTTATGTGGTTTTTAACTACATATTTTATTAAAAACCCAATATCTCTATAAATATTAATTTATTTTTTAAAAAACATAGGATACTTTTCATAGAGGAGTTCAGGTTGGTTTGCAGATGTTTTCATATTAGTTAACACAACAGCTTTTAGAAAGAAAGCTGTGGGAAGTAAAAGTTCTTAGTCTATAGAAAGGAGATTTATTGGAAGAATAGAGGGTATACAAAATGCATTTTTAGATATTTATTTTAAAGAACATGTATTAGTATCCTCTCTCCCTTCTGGCTCATAGACCATTGTTTTGGAAAATTATGTTAAATAAACTACACTTTTTAGTAGGCTTAATTAATTGTTTGTTTAAAATCTTGTATGACTTATAAAAGCAACTTTCCATCATTATGAGATAGCCCAGAGTTATCACTCCAATGATATAATTCACATAAAAAATTAAACCTCTGTAGCCATACTGCAGGTGAATGCAGAATTTCTGTTAAGATTTTATGGATATAAAAATGGCTGTGAATATGGTTCTAATTAAAAATCTAAGAAGCCAAAGCTGAAGAAAGTGAAGTTGTGTATCTGATGTTTCAAAGAGTCACAGCCAGAACAATGTCATTGGTCCTTACCCAGGGCAGAGAAGATCGCTGCAGCCCAGAACATTTCTCCCATTAGGGCAGGGATAAATAGAAGCCCACCCATGCGTTTTCCATAGATCTGCTGAAATGGGTCTAGCATTGTCACATATCCCTTGGAACGCATAGGTTTTGCAAAGAACAGACCACCTAAAATAAATTAAACAAATGTTTCTGAGAAAGTAAAAAATATCATAATTGTCTTTGCCAACATTTTTACTATAGTATCATTTCTTAAAAGAACACATATAGGGGAACACCTGTATGTGTTGAGGAACCAGCTTGAAATACGAGATATTAAGCAATGGAATATAAATTTCTTAGTACACTTAACATCGTATGCATCTAAAGAACAATTAGATGGCATATCAGGAGCCTATAAATTGAAAAATGTTGACCAGAACAGCATTCACTAAAATGCTTTGATCCATTTGTACTTCCCAAAATAATATTTAGCCATTTTGAATAAGCTCAGAATCTAATAAAAGTATTACATAATTTTTTGACCTTTTATTAACTTGATTGAGAAAAAGATCATCAAATATGATTTGTTTTTAAGGATATATTCATACTATTTTTGAAATAAATAAAACATTATGCTAAGAAACTCTGTGTTCTAACAGCCAGAGGATAAAGGTTTTTTTTTTGGGGTGTGTGTGTGTTTGTGTGTATTTTATAATTAAACCACCAAGCATTAGTGGTCTGCTACTTACCAATTTCTGGCAATAGCTACTTAAAGATTTCTGGGAACATTCTTTTTCCACAAGAATTATTCACATTGTTTGACTTATTATTTCACTTGTTATTTATACTCTTATGCTTTATGCTTTACTCAATGACTCACTGAGATTTAAACTTTCACTTACCTAAAATCAGACTAAGAGAATATCCAATTGGTGCCTGGGCCCACGCTAGACCATAATCTGGTACATACACTGCTTCAGCGGTTCCATTGATATAACCTCCTCCAACCCAGGTAGCTGAAATACAGTGAAAAAAAGTACAGTAATGACACTGTCTTACCTGTCACACTCTATACCTGCTCTGTCCAATATAGTAGCCTCTAGCCTCAAACAGCTATGAGCACTTGAAATATAACTTGTCCAATTTGAGATGTTTTGTAAGTATAATATTCACAATGTATTTTAAAGGCTCAATATGGAAAAATTAATATAAAATGTGTCAATAATGCTTTTGTATTGATTGCATGTTGAAATAGAATATATTGAGTTAAAAAAATACATTATTAACAATAACTCACTTATTTTTTTTTTCATTTTTATAAGTGGCTTGTTGAATATTTGACAGTACATTTGTGGCTAACATATTTTTATTAACATTGCTGTAGATATTTTTGAAATGAATTTAGTTATCAACACTTGTTAATGCTATAATTATATTATAAAATCTGAGATTATACAATATGTTACATGATTATTTCCACTACCAGTAACTCTACATCTTTACCCCAGACCTCATAACAGACAAGTGTCTTTATTTCAATGCCCTTTTGTTTTCTGTGTTGATACTCTCACACTGATCGTGACTATTGTCCCCAAGGAGTGGTGTGATTGTGTGTGTTTGTGTATGTGTGTATGCTTTTCATTAATGCAGACTTTTCTTAAACTTTGAAGATAAATGATTCTGGGAAATCTGGTCTGCATCACAACAGTTACTAACTTAAATTGTTGGAAGGAAAACAGAAGGGGAGAGGTGACAATTCCATTCCTAGGTGTCCTTCTCTCTTACATTAGCTTTTCCCTCTCTCTTCTCAACTACCCAAAATACACGTAAGGTCTAGACTAGCACCCATAACCATAGGAAATACTGACTTTGTACTCATTTCCAACTCTTCATTCTCATCTGGGTCTTTTAGTAGGTATTTGATAGAGTAGAGAGAAAATAAGAAACATGTGTTCTTCAGATATTTAGAAATAAATTTTCTGAAGCATAATAGCAAGATGAAGGGAGCTCAAGGAACAAAGGAACCAAAGAAAATAAGTTTTGGCTAAATAAGATTGGGCCAAGAATAATCTACACTCACTTGTCAATTTCCGTGTGAGTAAACCAGAAAGCCATATAATATTTGGCCCTTGCTAAACAAACAAACAACAACAAAAAAAAAAAAAACCTAAGGTTAAATCTTTGCGTTTTATATCCTTTTAAAACTATAGTCAAAATAATCAAATTACCCCTATATAAAATTTGTGTAAAATTATGACTGGTAAGCAGCTTGGTTATTAAATAAGACTAAATAGAATTTGATTCTAAAGAATTCTCTAAAATCTTATAGTTGGATCGTAAATCAAAGAAATAATACATATAAAAACCTATCTAAGATAAACGCTTCTGTTTATGTCTTTCAATCCAATACAATCAAAAAAAGAGAGACTATTTTTAAAAGATCACCTTGAAAAAACCTCTTTGCAAAGGTATTTAAGTACAGTTAAATGGAAAACATATACAAAGTTCTGAAGGGACAGATACATATTCAGCAACTTGTCCCATTTTCACAGTAGCTTTTAAATAAGTTGTTAACAAGTAACAAATGCTGTTACTTGTTTTTCTCATTCTAAACTCTGTTGAAATCCCATACATATCCTGAGTTTTGAAAAAGCTTATAAATTTATTTCTTTAAAAAGAAGGCTTTTCAGTGGGTGTGAAACTAGAACCTGAAGAAATGAATTCTTTTAGGTACAGTACTGAGACTTTATCTTTTTGCCCAGGCCACTCAAACTGCTAACACACCAACAGTGTCTCACTGCACAAAATAAATGGTCTGATGGTTTTACAAACACAAAGCTTATTAATGATCATTTTTCATTGTGTAGGTCTCTTGTCTCTTGTTCAAAAAGAAAATTGGTGCCTGAATGATTGTAACTATTATAATATAAAAGTGAAGACTTGGTTACTTATTATGATTAAATAAAGTGTCTCAGTTTATATCATTCTAGTCCATTCTATGTCAGAATTTGCTCCTTCTTTGTATGTCTTGTATGAGTGGGAACAAGAAAATTTTTAAACTATATGCATTTGTTAAGAATACACATTTTTCAACTTCTACGCTTAATCAAATCTATTTAAGTCAATTTATTTGACAAGGTTTAAATCATCTGATTCAGATTTTAAATCATTATGATAGTGACCAAGGTTGTTTATGAGCTCTATGAGGTTAAAGAAAGCTTTAAAAACTGAGATAGGCCGTGATATTTTGAAAAAGTTATTATCATAATAAAAATATTTTCTATAGACTTTAATAGCCTATAAGATTTTAAAAAATCACTCTAAATGATAAATTCTAGAGTATTATATTTAGGGATCAATTAAATATAACATTATCCTAGAGCAACAGAATATTATAGTAATTTATACTGAACAAAATACTTTCAGATACCACGGGTAGTCTATTTCTTTTACCAGTTTGTTGAGTTAAGTCAACAGCTTTTGTTCATTTTAATTTGTTTTCATTTTTTGTATTTTGTTGTCATATTATATTTCTCTAATTTCTGATAATAGAACAAATGTGACGGGAATATAATCACAATGATTTAATTCCACTTCAAAGATCTGTATCACATCTGGATACAATGTGCAAGAAAAAATGCTTGTGCTACAAAGAAAAATGAGAATTGAAGGTACAGAGTTGTATATTCTGTTTGCCAACAGGTGGATAGTAAGAGGAAAGGCATAGGAAGAACTATATCAACATTTTAGTAAGTTTGTCTGTAGGTGGTAAGTATATCAGTGATTTTGATTTTGTTTATTGTTTTTGTATTTTTTTCTGCTTTTCCATCTAATTCTACTATTAGAAAAACATAAATGTAATTAGAAAATATTTTGCACAGTACCATTTGTTCTATATATGTTTTATACAGAGAAAATGAGAAACAGAGAGGAGTGAAAAGACCCTTTACAGAGACAATGCACCTTTTCAAAGAACGAAAGCTGCACATGGTCTATCACAGAATGGCCCCGGGCTTGGCTGTCAGGAAACCTGATTTGGTTCTGACTCCGATCCTGGTTAACCAAGTAATCCTGGGATCCTGCCTTAACCCCAGAGCCTTTCATTAGTACTGTTACAAAGATTAGCTATAACCGTAATAGTTGGCAAAGAGTTAAATAAATTTAAATGTGATAAATGAAAGATGAAATTCTATACCTACAAAAATATTCCAGAGCCTTGTAGGTTTCAAGGCCTAAGTTAAGGCATTCAAAACATGTGTTCAATCTTCACAGACTTGTTTGGAATAGATTCACAGGGTGAATCCTTTCTCAGTAGTCCTCAGGGCTGAAATTTAGCTACGGTGTCTAATGGGCTATTTTCCCAATGAATACTCAGAGTTCTCATTGTTGTTGTTGTGTTGTTATGTGCTGTAGAGTTGGCTCCTACTCATAGCAACCCCTCCTTCCTTGGGTTTCCGAGGCAGTATCACTCATTAGTATGGATTAAAAACTTATTAAAATTTTGTAATGAATTATATGTTGTCAATAAGTGGGTATCAAATAAGATTAGAGACACTATTTAAAATTGTTTTTCAGAATTAGTTTTTCAATGACCAAGAAGAAGAATATAAACAACAAACATGTCACCATGCCACCACTGAAATGGAGCCACCTCTAGAGCAAAGGAGAAAAGAACATCAGTACCTCCAACCACAAAGGTTTAGGTGTGAGAGAACCACAGATGATGGCCGGAGGGTCATACTAGGACACGCCCTAGCTTTTTTCCTTTTATATTAAGTTTCCCGGGAATCTTTTTTTTCCCTCCCTAGTGCTGTGGATTCATTGCATGTGATTATCTTCCTATGAGGAAACTGGTTTATTAGATGGGAGAATCAGTTCTCAAAACAAGGCATCAATTAATATGGAATTGTTTTGACCTCAAATTGATTTGTTCAGGTTAAAAACTATTACTGATCAATATTCATTGACAATTATAACTTGAGACAACTAAAAGTCATAACTTCATGCATGTATTAGTGAACATGATGAATATTATATTAATTCACAGTTACATAACTTGTAAGAGTAGGATACTTTTGTACTTTCAGTCATCTCTTCGTTTTGTTTCTATTTCTATCCACTAATCAGCCCAGATGCCAAGACTTGTTTCATTCATATTTTGTCCAGTTATTTATTATAAAATTATTTTGTTTAAGTACTACTGAGTTGAATCCATTTTTATTTTTTGTAACGTTTCAAACAAGTGCAAATTTATTTTTGAAATATATAACCAGTGAACCCAAAGAGCCCCCAAAGAACAAAGAACAACATTTGCTTTGCCACTCTGCTGCCAAATGCAATATTTTCAGAAAAGCCAGAGTGGGCAGGCAGCATGGAACAGAAGGTAACTGAACTTACCCGTCATAGTAAATCCACCCACCAGCAAACCAATATCTCGGCCACCAACTATTATGGCTTCACTGCGTTCTTCTGTGCTACCACTGTTTTTGGTTCTCCAGGCAGCCCATATTCCAACGAGCAAAATTAGAAGGTAAAACACAATGATAGCTATCAATCCTTCCACATGGAAAGCCATTTTTATGTAGGGATCTGGATTCTTCTGCAGCTGGCTACTTCATTAAGACTTCTAAAGAAAACACAGCAGTATATTATAAATCAGCCAAGAGCCACGAATACATAGCCAGCCAGGAATAAAACAGCTGGCTCACGAGAGATCCTGTGTCACCTAACAAAAGAGTATACTTAAATCACATGTTAAAATAATAGTCACCAACAAGTGTCCACTACATTACTCTAATTCTTATTGACAATTTGACATGGTTTAGAGTTTTCAAGAAATAGAAAAATTTTGAAAATTCTGTTTAACAAATAAATACAAGTTTAATCATTTTGTGTTAACAAATCTCTTTAGTTTAAAATTAATCTTTTTAAATGATCTTAACTCAGTAATCACAATAAATCAAAAAGAATATGGTTGTATTTGCTTATTGAAACTTATTGATTGACCTAGAATTATAGTAATATCTTAAGTGTATCATAAAGGACATTCATTCATTCATTTATTCATTCATTCGTCTATTCCCCCTTTCAAAAAGCTTCAGGAAATGGTTCCAAAAGTAATCTGACATGCAAACATCTGTGGGAAAAAACAAAAATAACCTTTAGGAAAATTTATTTCAAAGGCACCTTACTTTCACATTTTCAACAAGTTCTTTTTCAAGTTACTGTAACAACTAAAGATGCTTTGTTGTTTGAAGGATACACCTCTTGAGTAACTCTTCTTCCCCATTGTCATTTTTTCATCCCCCACCCTCTATTTACCAAATATTCAAGAAAAAATGATTTTAAAATACAGAATCGCCTAATAACATCACAGAAGGTCAAGGGCATTAAAAACAATACTCTTAGAAGACACACAAGTTCTAAGGAATTTTTGTTACTATTTTCCCCTCGAAACCGTGGCTATTTCATGCACTCCAGTTCACACAAACTAATTTCTGGGTCACACTCAGATGTTTGTGCACGCAGGTGGGTAAGGAACAAAAGCAGATACTGTGAAAAAGTGCCCTCCCTCGGATTCAGGGGGAAGGAAGCAAACGGGGGTTCTGGGTGGACCCTGT
Source organism: Orycteropus afer afer (assembly GCF_000298275.1). Taxonomy (NCBI): domain Eukaryota; kingdom Metazoa; phylum Chordata; class Mammalia; order Tubulidentata; family Orycteropodidae; genus Orycteropus; species Orycteropus afer. Next base: position 1,284,229 of record NW_006922185.1, on the reverse strand, counting down.
ATTGTGAACAATCTGCTTGCTGGCCCAGGCATTCTTTTCTGAGTATGCTGTTGGGGTTCTCCTCTGCCCCCCTCTTGTCCATCTCAACCCCTTTGCTCCATCTCTTGCGCCCGGACTTTGTCTTTCAGGCGCCCAGACTTTCCAGCGGCTTTCTTCCCACCTCCTGGTTGCCCTTGCTCACACTCGGGGAGCCCCGAATGCTGGGCAATAGATCCGCCAGAACTCCCCACAGAGAGGCAAAAAAGCTGCGACCTTCCCCTCTAAAAATGCCCAGGTTCGGACCCCTCAGTGTGCTCTAGAGCTCAGATCCCCCAGGATCTCGGTATCCCCAGTCCGCTCCTACCTGGAGTGATCAGCGCGCGGGGAAGCGCTCCTGAAGGTCCGGTTCTCCGCGGGTCCACCGCGCCGGGGAGCCCCGCAGGAGAGGCTGTGCAGGGGTGAGGGGCGATAGGGGGAGGGTCAGGGGAGGAGGAGGGACAGGGGCAGGGGCAAGCAGCAGGAGTCGAGGTCTGCGCGGCGGCTGCGTCCGCAGGTTCTGGGCGGATCCTCGCCCACCGTCTTCCAGAATTTCTGAGCTGTGCTGAGTTGACAGGTGTAGGGTGTTAGCGGGCGCAGCAATAAGGGAAGGGTGCAGGACTTCGAGCGAGGTGACAATGGGAGTATAAGAAAAAGTCCCCTTTATAAGGGAAACAGGCTGGGGGCGATCGTCAGAGCTTGAGAGGCGAACGTCAGAGGACAGTGGTCGGGACCATGCCCTGGGCAAGGAGGGTGTGGTGTGTGTGTGTGGGGTGTGTGTGCGTGGGGGGGGGGAGCCAAGAGAACAAGAGCCTGAGGAGCTGGGGACCTGGAGCCGCGGGTAATTGACTGAAGGAGGCTGGAGGGAGGCAAAGAGGGGCCTGGAGATAAGTGATTGGAAGCCTAGGTCCATTGCTGTCACTGTATCTCTGAGGGATACAGGGCATGTCCCTTGTGTTATCAGTTGTCTCCTCAGGAAAAGGAAGGTGTGATTCCTTAAAATCTTTTCCAATCCTAACTTCCCATGACTGGTTGGAAGAGGGAAATAGGGTGACTAGGAGGGTCTCAGAGAAATATAGTTTCAGATGGAACAGCTACAAAGTTCAGGAAAAAGGGGGAAACGCTGGTTGTTGTCTTCCCATTTTGTAGTCCAGAATTGTTTCTTAAAGCATCTCTGTCCCTGAAAGCAGAGAAAGCATCTCCCACTGCCTTCCATCAGCTTGGAGGTGGGGGTAGATTCCTGCTACCCCTGGGGATGCATTTTCTGAAGGAACCATTTCAAGTCACTTTTAAATTTTCACTGCTTCCACTTAAAGATAGAGTGAAAATGAAAGACTTTAGTAATTGTCCAAAGCAGGGAAGAGATAATAATACAAGATAGCTTGCTAAGGGGGACAGTCCTGTTACATTGAGGGAACTGCAACTAATGTTATGAAACAAAATATGTATCAAGTTTTGAATGGAAAGCTAATTTGCTCTGTAGACTTCTACCCAAACCACCATTAAAAAGAAAAAAGAAAAAAAAAAAGATACCTTTCTTCGCAAAGCCAAGTAGGTTGTTTGTCTACTGAAAAATCCTATTCTAAATGTGACAGAAAAAAAAAAAAATTGCTCTATTTTTTTTAAATATCTTTATCAGTATTTGTTTCTACATCTAGCTCTCTCTATATTTTTCTGGGAGTTCTCGTGGCGTAGTGCCTAAGGCATTTGACTGCTAACCAGAAGGCTGGCAGTTCAAACCCACCAGTCATTCCTGGCAAGAAAGGTTGGTCAATCTACTTCCGTAGATATACCACCTCGGAAAACCAAAGAGGGGTCACTATGAGTCAAATTGACTCGATGGCAGTGAGTTTTTCTTTTCTTTTCTTTTTTAATTTATATCTATATAAATAGCCACCAGGTGCCTCTCAGAGTAGATTTCAACTTATGGTGACCCTATGTGTGCCAAAGTAGAATTGTACTCTACAAGATTTTCAATGACTGGTATTTTAGAAAAAGATCACCAGGCCTTTCTTCCAAGGTGTCCCTGGGTAGATTTGAACCTCCAACCTTTCAGTTAGCAGCTGAGCACATTAACTGTTTTGATACCATACCTGTCTAATATCTAGAGATCTATATCTGTTAAGTAGATATAAGTTGATGTGTGTGTGTATGTGTGTGCATGTATGAAGAACAAACAAATCTTGGAGGAAGTACAGTCATAATGCTCCTTAAAAGAAAGAATGAGGAGACTTTGTCTCTTGAACTTTGGACATATTATCAGTTCCTAGAGAAGTATATGATGCCTTGTAAAGTTGATGGTCATCAACAAAGAAGAAGAACCTCAACAAGATGGATTGACACAGTAGCAGCAATAATAGGTTCAAACAGCAAAGACTGTGTGGATAGTGCAGTAGTAGGCAACATGTTTTGTTGTGTTTCACGTAGGGTCATTTTGAGTTAGAACTGACTTGCTGCCACTTAACAACCACAACAGCTATACATAACTGTAACTATAGTTATGTATGTTGTTGTTGTTGT
>NW_006922185.1:1258235-1280816 GCF_000298275.1 Orycteropus afer afer | reverse complement strand
ATAGATATTGCCATAATGACCCCTCCTTGGGTTTCTGAGGTGGTATCTCTATGGAAGTAGATTGCCCTGTCTTCCTTCCGAGGAGTGGCTGGTGGGTTTGAACCGCCAGCCGTCTGGTTAGCAGGCAAGTGTCTTAGCCACTATGCTACCAGAGCTCCCGAGAAAACCTATAAAAAAACTTAATTTCATACAGAAATTAAGACAGGGATTAAGGGCCTGCATATCTTATGTGGTTTTGGTGATTAGTTTATTTTTTCTGGACAACTCTTAGATAGCCTTTCAATATAACCTTGTTTTTAAGTGAAAAGATTATGCATTTAAGGAATTCTGAAGACCTGATAGAAGAAAAGCCAAATGGAATTTCAAATAAGCATGCAAATATTTTAAAAAGAGATGGATTGATTGATTCATTCATTCATTGATCTTGGTTTTGATATTGGTAGCAAAATTTTTGATTCTGGACTTTGACCACAGGTTAGTTTACATCTTCCATACTAGAATATGTTTAAGACAATGATAACAAAAAGCTTACAGCAGTCGCTAGGCAAGCATGGACAATGTGAGTGTATGAAATGGTGTATGGGGCGAAGTTCAGGAAACTTGACTGGAATCCAGAGAGGGAGTAACGAGGTGATGTGCTCAGAGAAGCATTGGCAAAGTATTGCCAGGGCTTTTAAGTAAGAGAATCGGGAGTGCAGCCAGGTCACGCAGCTCTCTGTGGGCCCACTTAATCCACTTTGAGAAACCAGACTTGCCAGACTCTAGACTTAGTGCCAGATCTTGGTAGAGACAATGACCTTGAAAGTGACCAAAAAAAAAACTCTAGCTTGGCAGAACAACTGTCCTTTATGATAAAAAGCACCAGTTGAAAATGACAACTGCTGATGTATTGAGTCTACTTCTGTGGAGACGTTTCCTCATTTGCTGAGTCCTTTGAGCTCTTGTGTCTGATCTAAGGATGACACTGCATGTGAATTTCTGTTCCAGGGTGTGCACACCAAGACACTCATTTCTCTTTTGGCTTCAGTATGCAATTCTTGCTCTATTCTTCTGGGAATAAGTGATCATACTTGGAGTTAGAAAGATAAGCCTACAAATCAATCAGTGATCAATTACAGATTTTGGGAGGAATGAAAAGCAGCTTTTACATTTCCAATTAATTTACCTGTTTAACATACATTCTCTAAATGCCTTTTATATACTAATCACTGTCCTAAGCATCATGACTTCAGGTAAAAGTGATCTAGCCACTTCTTTCAAATGATATGAATTGGTAACAGGAGGGAAGGAACAAAAAAATGTAACCTCTAATTCAGTACACTATTATAAATGCTGGAAAAGATGTGTTATAAATGCTGGGAAGCACAAACAAAAGGAGTTAATCAAACTGGAGCAGTCTTCTTTCTTTATTCACCAATCACAGGGTGAATATCTACTATGTGTTGGAAATTGCTGGTTATGAGGTAAATATTGAAGTAAATGAAATGAAAGTGCTCCTTCTCTTAATAAGTTAGGGCCTCAAAGTCTAGGACTTGTTGGTGTGATCCATTGCACAGCTGCATCAGCATCCCCTGCATGTTTGTTGGGAATGCAGACTATGGTTCCCCAGACCTGTTGATTCAGAAATTGAAATGTAACAAGATGTCCAGATGATTCATACTCATGTTGTAGATTGAGAAACATGGGTTGAGGGATCTGAATTAAATTATAAAGTATTTGTAGAAGGTTGTTTGGAGAAAAAGGGGTTAGGATATACTTAATCAGGCAGAAGTACAACTTTGGTCTGGCACCCAGGCTAGAAATTCATAATGCATTTGTGACATTGTAAGAGTCATGGAGCTTAGTAGGTTTATTTACCAGAGATAGGTTCTGGCCATAACGATATGATCAAAAGTCTAGAGATTTGAAAAAAATATGTATCATTGGTACTTTGAGAGGGTCATAACTGGTGTATATGCATTAGATATGACTCACATAAATGCATATTGAGATTTCATTTGGGCTTATTTTCCATAAGTTAGTAATCCTTCATAATGCCCTAGTTTTCTAACATAATTTCAACTTGAACATTTCATATTTCTTAATTGATTACATTCAGCTTCAATTGCAATTTGACTATTGGCCAGCTGTTCTCAAACCTGGGTGATTATCTGAATGATGGTTGCTGTTGTTGTTATTTGCCATCGAGTTGGACCTGACTCATACCAACTCCTCCTTGGGTTTCTGAGCTGGTATCACTACAGAAGTAGTGATTGCCCAACCTTCCTTCTGAGGAGTGGCTGGTGGGTTTGAGCCACCAGCCTTCTGGTTAGCAGTCAAGTGCCTTAGGCACTATGCTACCAGAGCTCCCCTGAATGATGGAGTACTTTAAAAATTGCAGATCCTAGGGCCCCATAGGCAAGGATTCTGAGTCAGTGACTATTAAGCAAAAGTTCGGAATCTGTTTTTGTTTTTCTTTCAAACTTTATTTGATGATCCTGATGATTCACTTTTTGTGGAGTTACTTCTGTGTTTCAGAGGAAAGAACATGGACTTTGAAGTATAAAAAGGACAACTGTAGCTTATCCTTACTAATTATGAGGTCTTTAGCAATTTTTTTTTTTTTTACTTCTTTGAGCTTTAATTTTCTTATTCGTGAAATGAGAATAAGAAATTCACAAGGTTGGTGTCTGTCTGTCTTAGTTAATGCTGCTGTAACAGAAATATCACAAAGAGATGGCTTTAACAAATAAAAATTTATTCTCTCAGTTTAGCAGACCAGCTTTAGGGGAATGCTTCCTCTTTCTGTTGGTTCTGGAGGAATGTCTTTGTCTCCTTTCAACATTTGTGGGTCTGGCATTTCTTGGAGATCTTCATGTATCTTGGCATCAGTCTTCCCCTGGGTCTAGTAGTTTCTCAGTGCAGGGAAGTCCAAAGGGTGAACTCTGCTCCCAGCTCTTCTTTCTTGGTGGTAGTCAGATCTGTCCTTCTCTACTCACTTCTCTCTCTCCTTTTATCTCCTGTAAGATAAACGATTATGCAGGCCATACCACAGGGAATCTTCCCCACATCAGGTCAGGGCTGTGACCCCAGTAAGGGTGCTGCATTCCACCCTAATCCCCCTGCAACTGATTGATCACATTGAGTTACATGATAGAGGATGATAACTACCAAACCACTGAGAATCATGATCCAGCCAAATTGACACATAGTTTTTGGCACACAATTCAATCCATGACAGTGTCTATCTCAGAGAAGTATGAAGATTAATTGAGAAGGTATATTTTTGAACACTTCATAATGCTTATTTTTCCATTGTGCTCAATCTACGGTGAGCGATTTCTGCTGCAGAGGCTTCTGCTATTGTTGCTTTGCTTCATTGTTGAAACCTGTTGATGGTCTCTGGTGGCGGTTAATTACATAACTGGCATGGTGGATAATGCCCTTGCTTGTTTCTTTACCTAATGGAACAGAAATATTTTTCTAATAACCTCAGTGGTATATTTATTCTATAAACTGCATCATAGTCGAAGATCTAGATTCCACTACTTAACCAATTTTTAACTAAGTCACTTTATGAGTTTGTAGGGGGGACTGGGAGTAGTGGCAATAATGCACTTTCATAAAGAAACATCTGGAAGGCAGGATAGTGATTTATAGTCTCTTATTCCTCATTCTCTTCTGTCTCTGCCTGACACTTAGTCCTCACAATCAATTCTCTGTACCTTTTCAGGGGTACTGTCTCCACATTTGCCACCTTGTATGATGCTAAAAACCTTTCTATTCTTTTAGACTTAGCTCAGACATGGATCCCAGAGGATTTTTAATGATCCCTATCTACACTCAGATTGACCTATGTGTCCCTCTTTGGTGCTATCTCTCGTGGCACTTATACTACATATCAATGGTCTACACACTATATGTCTGCCTCTCTATTAGTCTGTAAACTCTGAATGTGAGGATCACATCTCATTCATCTTTATATACTTAAAACATAGCAGTAGGCCTAGAAAAATAGTAATCATAAACTTATTTGAAGTGAACTGACTTATTTTACAAATGGAAAATTGAGACTCAAAATGAATAAAGACTTGAGAAATATTTAGTTAAAAACTTAAATGAAATGTTGAGATTCAGTAGAAGCAAAAGTGACCTACATAAGGTCACACAATCAGTTAATGGCAGATATAAAACGAGTTCTCCTGCTTCTAAAGTGAATTACATTTTAATCTTATTTGACTTGTACTTCTATACTCAATTTGATATTTTTCCACCTCAAAATTGTACATGATTTTCACTTAAAATTTTTATTTTTTATATTATTTTTACAATTATAGTTATCAAAAATGAAAAAAGAAAGCAAAGTTATAAATGGAAAGAAAAAGAGGCAAGCAAGACAGAGAAAAATGATATGGAGAGTAGAGTTAGTAGTAGGGAAAGTGACTTTTTTTTGGTAGTTTCTGTTATGCATATCTGATCACATTGGAATAGACCTCCAGTGTTCTGACAATAACAATAACTCCAGAATTAGTTAGTTGGATACAAATCAATTTGATTCAAATGCAATTGCTCAGCAAATGCCAAGCTTTTTTCTAGTGTCTTTATGATAAATGACATATAGTGATTAAATGTTCACATTTCAAGAATTAACAGTTACATAGAAATTATACTGTTATATATCCTTGGCATGATTTTTAAAAAGTATAAAAATTTATTTTAAGACCACTGATTTTCCTACATTGTTGGTACCAAAGTGTAACCAGGGCTTCAAAATGGTTCAAAACGGTTTACTCATGGCTAAGAGAAACAAGGGAGCTTATGTGTTTCATAGATACCAAATCTCTTGGTTTCAGATTTTGACTTGAGTAGAAAACAAGCAGCCGTACTCCACACAAAGATGGTGACCTACACACATTCAAAGCCAGCAGTTTGCTGCTGTCTTTGAGCAGGTCACCGTTGCGTGTTTCCATCTCAGGCCAAAATCTGTGTGCAAGAGATTTGGTGGCAATGCAACATGAACACTGCTCTTGTTTCTGTCGGCCATGACTGAACCTTTCAAACTGGTTCAGAGGCTTGCATGAAACCATTGCTATAGTTTTTGGCAGGAGCAGAAGAGTTCTTTTTTTTCTTTTAACTATTTTTCCAACACTTTATTATGAAAATATTTAAATATCAAAGTTAAAATATATGTCAAAGCCTAACACCTGTATATCCACAACCTAGAGTCTAACATTAACATTTCTGTATCTTATATCTAACTCTCTGTCCATCTTTCTATTTATTAATTCATTCATTTGATGAATTTCAAAGTAAATAGCATATGTATGATTTCCCTTAGATACTCCAGAAAGCACGTCACTAAGTAGAGTTTAGTATAGAGATTTTTTTTCAATGGAGGTAAAATTTATATGAAAATCTTGAGTGTGTATTAGCTGAGTTTTGAAAAAAGCAAACACCAGTGTAACATAAACTCTGATCTGTAACATAAAACATGACTATTATTCCAGAAAGTTACTTATGCCCTTTGTGAGTCAATACTTGCCATTATCCTTAAGAAACAAATGGTGAGGAAACACTGCAAAAGTAAAAAATAAATTAATTAAAAAATAAAATAAAGAAGCAAATGACGTTCTGATCTTTCCTACACCATAGAATAAATTTTCCTATTCTAGAACTTCATATGAATGGAATTATACAGTGTATACTTGTACTCAACATACTGTTTTTAAAGTTCATTTATGTTATTGAGTAAATGAGTAATTTGTTCTTTTTTTTGCTGTCATATTCCATTGTATGAGTATACCACAGTTGATTGTCTATGTTCTTATTGATGGACACCTGGTGTTCAGTTTTTTGCTGTTAAGAATAAAGCTGTTATGAACAGGTCTTTCTGTAGACACAATTATATTTCTTTTGGGGAAATATCTAACAGTGACATTTCTGGATCACAGGATGAATATGCACCTAGTTTTTTTTAAGAAACTGTCAAATCTTTGTTAAAAGCGATTATACCATTTTTATATTCCCACCAATGTATGAGATTCTAGTTGTTCCATAACCTTGCTAGCATTTGATGTTAAGAGTCTCATTTAAAAATAATTTGTAATGTATTTTTTCTTTTAATGTTGACCTTTCTGGTGATTAAGTAGAAGTATATCATTTTGTATTGAATTTGTATTTTCCTGATGACTAATGTTGTTGTCCAGTTTTAATATGTTTATTTATTAATAGTGTCTTCTTTTGTGAAGTGTCTATTCAGTTTTTGCTCATTTGTGATGAATTGCTAGTCTCTATATTATTAGATAGTAGCCATTCTTTATATATTCTGGATGCTAGTCTTTATCAGATATGTGCTTTGTGAATGTTTTTTTTTCCAGTCACTACCTTGCATAAACCTTTTCTTAATGATGGTCAGTTTTCAATTTTGAACATTTCAAGTGCTGCCTTGACATCTTTGAGCCTCTACGGGTACTCAAAAGACCTGATTGTGAGCTTCCATGGTCTAGCCAGATATGTTCCCCTACCCAGTGGGAACAGCTCCCTAACTATCTAGTTCCCCTATCAGTCAAACCAGTCAACTTCACCTCAACCTAGTGGGTTTTATCGTCCTGTCAGTCAATGAAATTGTTCAAACAAGTCAATTGTATCCCCCTGGGGGAACCAGAGTTCACTCTGTTTTTTGCTTACTACAAAGACAGTCCCTGCTGGTTCACTTTGCTCCTGAGTACATGTGACCCTTCTTCCTTGGGGCTGTGAGCACAAGGGACTAATAGACTACTGTATCAATGTCATGTGTCCAGTGCTGCGTTTTGTGTGCTTGGCCATCCTGTACTATTAAAGGGTGGGGATCCCTTCTTCACCAACAGAGAAAATAAGAGGTGATCAAGACACTAATTTATCAATATTTTAAAATCATGATTATTTTCAGTGTCTTCTCTAAGAAATCTTTGGTTAATCCCAAATCATAAAAATATTCTCTAATGTTTTCTTTTAAAAGCTGTATAAGTTTAACTTTATGTTTATTTCTGTGATCTAACTCAAATTAATTTTTGTGTATGGTATAAGAAACTTTTTGCATCATTCTCTCTTTTTTCCCCAGATTTCACTCCCCATCCCATCTCTCTCTCTCTTTTGTGTCTCCAAGAATATACATTTTAGACCATTAGATTTTGTCTTGCAAATATGTAAGATTCTATTTATTTCTTTCATTCAATTTTTCTTTCTATATTTCAGATTGGATAATTTCTATTGATAAATCTTTAAGTTTATAGACTTTTATTTTGTTGTTATTGTTTCCATTCTACTATTACTCCCATCCAGTGCTTTGTATTTTTACTTATTATTTGTATTTTATAATATAGAATTTCCATTGGTTCCTTTTTAGTAATTTTCTCTGATAAATTTCCTATTCTGTCATTTGTAGAAACATATTTTTTCTTATATCCTCAGGCATAGGTAAAATAGAGTTTTAACATTCATGTCCACTAATTCTGACATCTGGATCATATAGGATTTGTTTTCTTTAATTATCTGTTCTCTTGAGAATCAGTTACATTTTTCTGTTGATTCTTATATGGAGTACTTTAGTTTCTATCCTGGACAATGTGAATGATCACTTTTATATTCTGGAATATTTTTCTAAAGACTTTGCCTTTATTAGCTATTTTATTTATATATAGCAGGCAATTAGTATGGCAGATCTCAAACTGGAAACTCTGTCTCCCCTGTGGAGGGTGGCAATTTTAATTTCAGTTAAAATCATTTAGCATATTCTGGCTGCTTGCAGTCTGCCTTATACATACGTGGTTCAGGGATCATCTAGAGATTTTGTCAGAGTTTATACACAAAATTTGGGCTCCTCCTTTTTCTCTTTTCCAAGATTTGCTATCTGACTTTCCAGTAGTTGTGTTTGCCCTAACTTTGCCCTTTGGTTCTTTACAGCAGAAATAAAGCCAATGTGTTTTCTGCTTCAGCTTTAATGACTCTGCATGACGCAAATTGGAGCCTGTCCTCAAGCTCAAAGCAAAATAAATAGAGCACTCACCACGTACCATTTCCTTCTTCCAATATATCTACTCCTCACCTATCAACTATCTTGTTATCTGACATTTCACTTTTATGACAACTTTGAAAAATTCTCAGGTGGTGCTTCTGATGATCCAGGCCCCACATAGAGTCATGGGACGAGGGAGCCCTCTGTGGGCCATCCTAAATGATATACCAGATGTCTTGGCAATGACCAGACCATGTGATGGATGACAGCCAACTGGCTGGGGGATGCCTACTCTCATTCGTCTGTGATGTCTCAGTCTGGCCATGGTGGGTGTGGAGCAACAATGGAACAATGTGAAGTGAAGTGGAGACAGGAAGAGGCTGAGAGAGAACCCAAAGGTACCAGGAAGTTTGGTGGGAGGAGACAGGGAGTCGGGGAGAGTGAAAGGGACTATGTGAGATTGCCAGGCCAGGGTGGATGGAGAATGAGTGGATGCCCCACGCAGGGTGGGCAGCAGAAAGTTGGTGGGTGGTAGGCAATACCTAACTACCACCACCACTACCCTCAACCCCTGCAGACTCTGTGGTGGTGTGAAAGGCATGGTGGGGAAGGTGGCCCAACATACCACAAACATCCTGAGATATGCTGGGGTGCCTGACAGGTGGTAAGCAACCAGGATGAAAGACCACTGGTGCCAAAGAGGAGGTACAGCTCTCAACTCCCACATGATGCTGATTTCACATAATAACCTGGTCTTTGGAGCCTAACCATGTTGGTTAGTGAGGAGTAAATGTATTAATTGTCTCCACTATCTACCTAGTTTTGATCATTTTCCAGTATCTTCAGGTAGGTTTTTGTTTGCTTGTTTTTGGTCTAAAATTTATACTTGCTATCTGTGGGAGGGTTTTTCTGATCACAGCCTACCTGGCCAAACCAAAGGTGAAACCTGAGCAGAAGTGTTTTGGCCACCATACTGATGATTCTTACCACCATTTATGGTGTCCTTCTATTCTCTTTTTCACAGTGGGACAAGAAGAGCTGGCCCAGTTCTGGATCATGCTGCACAGAGAACTCAACATAGCGCTCTTGTAAATGTTATAATATAAACATAATCTGATTCTAAGCAAAATCCTCTGTCATGTGGCTTAACTGTCAGTATATTTTTGGGATCTCTGGTCAGAAGAAATCTCTACTATATGCCCCGTGTTCTATTCAACTCCCTAGCCTTTGACCATTACCAAAAAGTCAATGTGCCTTTTGAACTGTCCAGGCTAAAACCATATTTGTGTTGTCTTAACCTGGAGATAAAGAGCTCTGGTGGCGTGGTACCTAAGGTATTTGACTGCTAACCAGAAGGTTGGTGGTTCAAACCCACCAGCCACTCCATAGAAGGAAGATGGGGCAATCTAATTCCATAAAGATTTACCACCTTGGAAACCTAATGGGGGTCACTATGAGTTGGAATCAACTCAATGGCAGTAAGTTTGGTTTGCTTTGTTTTTTAACCTGGCGTTACTTTGAGAGGAAACAGCCAGTAATAAAAGTGTGGACCAAAGCTCTTAGGGAATTCAGTTTATCCAAGAAAATAAAATATAAATGCCAAGTCCAAGAGGTGAGACTCAAAAAGGAAGATAAAGGCCCCATGTTAGGAGCAAGGTGAGAAGAGGCAGAGATAGAATGCAATCAGATGAGAAGTAAAGGAAGGCATACTCTTGGTCGCTAAAAAGGGTCCTATAGCATCCACTTAAATAGAAACAGCAGTCAGGACATCAGACAATGTATAGCACTGGGCAAGTCAGCTGCGAAGGACCTCTTTCAAGTGCTGAAAAGCAAAGATATCTCCTTGAGGACTAATGTGCTCCTGACACAAGCCATGATATTTTCAATCTCCTCTTACTCATGTGAGAGCTGGACAATTAATAAGGAAGACCAAAGAAAAATTGATGCTTTTGGGTTGAGGTGATGGCAAAGAATGCTAAAAGAACTAACAAATCTGTCCTGGAGGAAGTGCAGCCAGAATGCTCCTTGGAAGGGAGAATGGCCAGACTTTGGTCATGTTATCAGAAGGGACCATTCCCTGGAGAAGGATGTCATGCTTGGTAAGGTGGAGGGTTGTTAAAAGAGGGGAAGGCTCTCAATGAGATGAATTGACACAGTGGCTGCAGCGATGGGCTCATGTATAGCAAGGATAGCAGAACTGGCACGGGCTGGAACAGTGTTTCGTTTTGCAGTGCACAGGGTCACTATGAGTCGGAGAGACGACTCCATGGCACCTACCAACAACAACAGCATCCATGCGTGCTCAGATAGGTCAATCTGGCTTTACAATGTAAGAACTATCCAAAAATGTCTAATTTCAACATCCTAGAAGTTTGTCTGTAGTTTTTGGTTTGAGGGGCTGAGATATTAGACACAGGTAACTTGATCAACAAAAAGAAAAATGCTTGCTAGGAAAATAAAAGTAAGCCAAATCACACATTTCTCCTCCCTTTGCATCATAATTCAACATAAACACCAACATAAATACCATGAGTTTAGGTGCTTTGTTATGGAGGATAAATGCTAATGAAGTATAAGTGAAAAGAAAGAAGACATTTGTCACATAAAGTAGTGCTTCCTAGAGATCTTTTGTTTTCAAATTGTTATAATATTACACTAATATTTCAGATTTTATTTAAGTCATGGAAATAGCTGTTACAAGGGAGAGTTATTATAGCATTTTTAATTTCTACTGCTTTCCTTACAGACTTACGTGGCTAAGGCACTGTTCTGTGATTTTATTTCAAGCAAATAAAATCCTCATTTTATTTTGTTTTTTGGCAATATCATTATAAGTATTTTCAGGGAGACAACTGACAAATGAATGTGGGTACAAGAGAGTGGTTGTTAGTAAAACTGGAAGTTTAGATTATTTCTGAATCTCAGAAAGCATTATTTTCAATCTTTTATGTCACTTTGATCTCGGGGACTATTATTGATCTTCCAGTTATAATAATGTCAAAATAAAATTTTGACATTTTTGTCACTTTTCCCACTGCTTAACCATGCAAATTATTCTGATTTTCTACTTTTTATTTTATGATCAATAGATTCACCAGAAAAATATCATATTTTTGTTATACATTTTGCACATTGGAGATGAATATGAAGTCTATGTGTGTGTATTTGTGTTTCTACTTACATTTTCCTAAGCTAGACCAACATAATCCAAGAAGGCATAGGATTTTCTCATGTACAACCTTACATTAACACATGGAGAATATGTTGTCCCTATAGTGTATTCTTGAAAGTATCACTCATCTGAGAGGATCACTGCACAGACTGGGCAGTGGTATGTATAGAACTCATTCAATGGGCCTCATAAAATTTCCAACTGGGACTTATACTATTGTATGAGAATACATATTGAGGGAGTTCATCAGTCTAAGACAGCTTATTGTGTGCTGAAATAGAATGCCAAGAAAATCTGCTTTAGCCTCTTCAGAGAAATATTTTTCTAGTGTATCCCACAGAACAATTATTCTAAGTAATGCTAATAAATATTTGTCCAAATACTTTGGGAAACACTCAGGGAAGCTAATCCTTTAAGAATTCCTTTTGTTTGTTTTGGTACAGGAGATTCTCAGATCATTTCAAAAGCTGATATGCATCACCCAAAAAAGGAATAATAGGTACTGTTCCCAAAACTTTTTTAATCACAAACTCTTTTATATAGTAACTAAAAAAGAAAAAAAAAAAAGAAAAAGAAAAAGAAAGGAAAACCAAACTCACTGCTGTCGAGTTGGTTCTGACTCATAGCGACCCCTCCTTGGGTATCCAAGGCAGTATCTCTACAGAAGTAGATTGCCCAGTCTTCCTTCTGAGGAGTGGCTGGTGGGTTTGAGCCTTTTGGTTAGCAGTCAAATGCTTTAGGCACTATGCACCAGGGCTCCTTTACTGGTCTATTGCTATGTTCTTGCAGTTTTGGGGTAAATTTTTTTTTTAAAAGATGATGGCAGGAACATGTAAATGAGTTCATGTGTGTGAAACTGTGCCTGCCTTTTCTTTGGGTTCAATGATCTCTGAATAAGTTCATGAAACCAGAGAGAATCCACGAACCCTTGTGCTAAAGCATGCTAATTTAAAAGACCTGATTATTTTGATACTATCACTTTTGAAGTACAATTTTTACAATGTTAGGTGAAATTTAATTTACTTTTGGCTTCTTAGATTTTTGCCAAAATGTACTATATAAGACAGAGTGTTTTATCCAAAATATAGAAACAACCTAGATGTTGACTAACTGCTGAATGTTGTCCTATGCCACCAAGTGGATTCCAACTAATGTTGTCATTGTTGTAAGGTGCCATCAAGTCAGTTCTAATTCATGGCAATCCTGTGCAGAACAAAATGAAACACTGCCTGGTCCTTCCCATTTTCACAAGGGTTGCATGCTTGAGGCCAGAGACCCAGCCACTGTGTCAATCCATCTCACTGAGAGTTTTCCTCTTTCACACTTACCCTCTACTTTACCAAGCATGGTATCCTTCTCCAGGGATTGGTCCCTTCTGACAATGTGACTAAAGTATGAGAAATGAAGTCTGGCCTTTCTCTCTTCTAAGGAGCATTTCAGCTGTACTTCTTCCAAGATGGATTTGTTCATTCTTCTAGCAGTCCTTGGTACATTTGATATTTTTCACCAACACCATAACTCAAATACATCAATTCTTCTGCAATCTTCTTTATTCATTGTCCAGCTCTCACATGGTATGAGGCATTTGAAGATACCATGGGTTGGGGCAGGCACACTTTAGTTTTCAGCAAAGTGACTTCTTTGCTTTTTAACACTTTAAAAACAACGTTCACAGCAGATTTACCCAATACAATATATCATTTGAATTCTTTACTGCTGCTTCCATTGATAGTGGATCTAAGTAAAAAGAAATCCTTGAGAACTTCAATATTTTTTTTTCCATTTGATATGATGTTGCTTATTAATCCAGTTTTTAGGGTTTTTGTTTCTTTATGTTGTAGTGTGATTCATAATGAAGGCTGTAGTCTGTCAGTTGGCCATACTGTGGTAGCTTGCATGTTGCTTGATGCTAGAAGTTATATCAGTGCTATTTGAAATATGAGCTGGGTCACCAGTGGTGGACACGTGTCAGTGGAGCTTCCAGACTATGAGTAGGACGTGGTGATCTACTTCTAAAAAAAAAAATTGTTAGTGAAAACCTTATGAATAGCAGCAGCATGTTGGCTGATATAATGTCAAAAGATGAATCCTTCAGGTTGGAGCTCTGGTAGCATAGTGCCTAAGGCACTTCACCGCTAACTGGACGGCTGGTGGTTCAAACCCACCAGCCACTCCTCGGAAGGAAGATGGGGCAATCTACTTTTGTAGTGATACTGCCTTGGAAACCCAAGGAGGGGTCACTATGAGTCAAGTCCGACTCTATGGCACATAACAACAACAACAACAACAAAATATGTCTGGAGAAGAGCTGCCTCCTCAAAGTACAGTTGATCTTAGTGACATGGATGGAGTAAAGCTTTCAGGATCTTCGTTTGATGATGTGGCATGACACAAAATGAGAAGAAACAGCTGAAAATATCTATTAGTAATCAGAACATAGAATGTATGAAGTATGAATCTAGGAAAATAGTAAGACATCAAAAATGAAATGAAATGCTTGAAGATGGATATGCCAGGCATTAGTGAGATAAAAGAGACTGGCATTGGCCATTATGAGTTAGGCAATCATATAGTCTAGTATGCCAGGAATGACAAATTAAGAGTGAGTGATGCCTCATTCATTGACAAAAAGAATCGCATAGAATATGGGTGAAGAGAATAAATATTTCCACTATACAGTTTTTCCAAAGTATGTACATCTTTCATCATTTTTTCAACACAATATCAGGGAAAATCCACAACAGGTACTATTCCCATGAATACTATTTGGTAGTTTGTAAACCAATTAAGTAGCTAAAGCACTTGATTGCTAACCAGCAGGCTGGTGGTTCAAACCCACCAGCCACTCCTCGGAAGGAAAGTTGGGCAATCTACTTCCATAGTGATACTGCCTCGGAAATCCAAAGAGGGGTCACTATGAGTCGGAGCCTACACGATGGCAAATAACAACAACAACAATTTATCCCTTAGTATATCTGATCTGGACAAGAATCCACCAATTGCTGAGAAAGAGCCCTTTTAATTTCTACAAAATCCTTGTCCTCTAGAGACTGGTGGAATTTTATCACTTAAAATTTTAAGAAGAACTAGTGTTGTGATTATTTGCCTTTACTTCCAAGTGTGTTATTCCAGCTAAACTATGAAAATATGACTTTGTTAACAGGCTTGGAGATCAGCCAGATAACATTTCAAACTCTTTTAATTCATCCTACTCCTCTGCTCGAAGACTCCAGGTTTCCAGCATTAAATGGAAGGCAATTTTCATATCTGAGATAAACATTTTGGGTACAATTTTTTAACGTTTTTTCCTTTAAATGTCACAGTCCAGTACAAAAAAATAATCTATTAAAGTAATTTGCTGTGATAGAAAGAAAATTATGTGACTTGACCAAAACTGTATGCTTGCATTTTATAACATTTAGGCTAAATACCTAATGCTTTTTCTTTTATGAATATTTCTTTTATAAACATTTTGTTCTTACCAAAAATGTAATTTATTTTATGTTTCAATGCTACTTATTGTTAGCAAGTTATAATTACATTTCATCCCACTCTTTTATATTTGCTAGATTCTTTTATATAAAAGAATGTGCTTTTTCTTTTCAGGTAAAATATTAAACTGTTAAAAAGAAAATAAAGGCTTTTTATATGTAATAATAATATTGATTTCTTTGTGTGCATATGTGTAAATATATATATTTGTTTTTTTACTGTACAATTGTTACTTTAAAGATGAAAAGCCTGTATTTTTCAAAACTAGAGTAACTTTTTTGTTACATCCTTTGGAAAACTTTCTCTATTACATTATACTCTTTTTGAGAGAATAGTTTTACATGTTCTTTTTTACTGAATGCAGAAGCTTCCATTTCCAGAGAACATAGGTGTTTCATGATATACAATAGATGCCTATCAAATGAATAAACTGTTGCTAAAGACTGCGAGAAGAATAAACAAATCTGTCTTGGAAGAAGTACAGCCAGAATGTTCCTTAGAAGCAAGGATGGCAAGACTTTCCCACTTACTTTGGACATGTTACAAGGAGGGACCAATCCCTGGGGAGGAACATCATGCTTGGTAAGTAGAAGGTGAGTAGAGAAGAGGAAGACCCTCAGCAGTGGCTACGACTTTGGGCTAACAATAGCACCAGTTGTGAGGATGGCACAAGACGAAGCAACATTTTTTCTATTGTACTTAGGGTCACTATGAGTTGGAACTGACTTGATGGCATCTAACAGCAATAACAGGAGCTCTGGTAGCATAGTGCCTAAGGCACTTGACTGCTCACCAGAAGGCTGGCAGTTCAAACCCACCAGCCATTCCTCGGAAGGAAGGTTGGGCAATCCTACTTCCGTAGTGATACTGCCTTGGAAACCCAAGGAGGGGTCGCTATAAGTCGGGGCTGACTCGACGGCAAACAACAACAACAACAGCAATAACAATAGCAAAGCAATTTTGAACATCTCTAGGGAAGAAAGACCTAACTATCTGCTCCTGTAAAGATTATAGCCTAAGAAAACCTGTGGGGCAATTCTGCTTTGTCACATGGGGCCACTATGAGTCAAAATAGACTCAACAGCATTAATCAACAACAAGAAAGTAACTTTAGAATAAGTCAGTGGACTACCTGAGTACACTTGGTTTTGACTGATTGTTGTTGTTGTTATGTGCCGTCGAGTCAGACCCGACTCATAGCGACCCCTCCTTGGGTTTCCGAGGCAGTATCACTACGGAAGTAGATTGCCCCATCTTCCTTATGAGGAGTGGCTGGTGGTTTGAACTGCCAGCCTTCTGGTTAGTAGTCAAGTGCCTTAGGCACTATGCTACCAGAGCTCTCTTTGACTGATTAGTGATGACAATATCTTTTGCCACTGAGTCAATTCCAACTCATGGTGACACTATGTGTATTAGAATAGGACTGTGCTTCATAGGTTTCTCAATGGCTGACTTTTTGGAAGTTGATTGCCAGTGCTTTCTTCTGAAGCACCTTTGGGTATACTTGAAATGGCAACATTTTAGTTAGCATTAACTGAGTGCATTCACCATTTGTACCACCCTAGGACTCTGTAAGGAGCTTTGGTGATGTTGTGGTTAAAGCATTGGGCTGCTAACCAAAAGGTCAGTAGTTCAAACCCACCAGTTGTTCTGTGGGAGAAAGATAAGACAGTCTGCTTCTTTAAAGATTTGTAGCTTTGGAAACCCTCTATGGCAGTTCTACTCTGTTCTATAATGTTGCTATGACTTGGAATTGATTCAATGGCAGTGGGTTTGATTTTGGTTTTAAGACTGCTGTGATGGAGCTCTGGTGGTGCAGTGCCTAAGGCACTTGACTTCTAACCAGAAGGTTGGTGGTTCAAACCCTCCAGCTGCTCCATGGAAAGAAACAGGGCAATCTACCTCTGTAAATATTCACTGCCTCAGAAACCCATTGGAGATCTCTATGAGTTGGAATCAACTTGATGACAGTGAGTTTGGTTTTGTTTTGATGGCAATAAACCAAAACACCAAACTCAATGTCATTGAGTTGATTCCGACACATAGTGGCCCCCTTTGGGCTTCTGATGTGGTAAATCTTTACCGAAGTAGATTGCCTAGTCTTCCTTCTGCAGAGTGGCTGGTGTGTTTGAGCTGCCAACCTTCTGGTTAGCAGTTAAATGCCTTAGGCACTATGCCACCAGAGCTCCTTTTTGATGGCAATAGTAATACTGAATTTTGATACTGATTACTAACAAATTTCTTGTTGTTTAAAATGCAGTTGAAAACATGATACAGATTCAATTTCTATATAATGGAATATGGAAATATAGTAAGGGTTTAGTAAATAGTTGACAGTGTAAGACTTCAGAGCACTAAAGTCAATAAGAGGTTATAAATCACAAGAATAGGCAGAGAAAGCAAGCACTAATGTAAAACAAACAAACACAAAACCACTACATATTACTAAATGAATTTGCTCTGTAAACTTTCACCCAAATTGCGATAAAATAATAATGTTGTTGTTGTTATTATGTGCCGTCGACTCGGACCCGACTCATAGCGACCCATCCTTGGGTTTCCGAGGCAGTATCACTAAGGAAGTAAATTGTCCCATCTTCTTTCTGAGAAAATAATAATAATAATAATAAAACTTCTACAAATTACTTTTATTTCAATGGAGAAATCAAGTTTTAGAATAGTTTTAGATTTACAGAACAATTGGGGATAGGTATAGTACAGAGAGATTGCAGATACCCCATACCCAGTTTTCCCTATTGTTAATATGTTACATTGTTGTTGTTAGGTGCCTTTGAGTCGTTTCTGACTCATAGAGACCCCATGCACAGCAGAATGAAATACTGCCCGATCCCACGCCAGCTCCGTGATCCTTGCTATACTTGAGACCATTGTCCCAGCCACCACGTCAATCCATCTTGTTGAAGGCCTTCCCCGCTTTCATCGACCCTTCACCTTGCCCAGCATGATACCCTTCTCCAGGGAATGGTGCCTTCTGACAACAAGACCAAAGTAGGTGAGACGAAGTCTGGTCATTCTCGCTTCAAAGGAGCATCTGGGCTGCATTTCCTCCAGGACAGATCTGTTAGCTCTTTTAGCAGTCCATGGTACTTTCAGCATTCTTCGCCAGCACCACAAATCAAAAGCATCAACTCTTCTTTATTCATTGTCCAGCTCTCACATACATATGAGGCAATTGAAAATATGGCTTGTGTCAGGCGCACCTTAGTTGTCAAGGAGACATTCTTGCTCCTCAGCACTTGAAAGAGTTCCTTCACAGTGTACCTGCCCAGTGCTACATGTCTTCTAATGTCCTGATAATACTATTATTACATTAGTGTGGTACATTTGTCAAAAGTAATGAACTAATCCTGATAACTATTATTAACTAAAATCTGTACATTTTTCATATTTTCTTAATTTTAACTTAATTTAATTTTCTGTACTAAAAGGTCATCCTGGAGACCACATCACATTTACTTGTCATGTCTTGTTACAATCTTTTTGACTGTGACAGTTTCTCGGACTCTCCTTGTTTTTGGTGAAAGTTTTGAGTACTGGTCAGGTGTTTTGTAAACTTTATTCCAATTGGAATTTGTCTAATGTTTTTCTCAGGACTGTCCTGGGGTTATGCATTTTTGGTAGAAAGGTAAAGTGCCATTTTCATCACATCATACCAAGAGGGCATACTATCAACACCAGTTGTTACTGTTGCTAACCTTGATCACCTGGCTGAGATAGTGTATTTTAAGTTTCTCTACTGAAAAGTTACCCTTCTTTTTCATCCCTTTCCATACTGTACTCTTTGGAAGGAAGTCACTATGTGAAGCCCACTTATAAGATGGGGAATTATGGTCTACCTCTTTCAGAGGAAGTATTACATAAATTATTTCAATTCTGCACAGGAGATTTTCTCCTTTTTCCAATTTATTTACTTATCAAATAAATATTTATATTAGTATGGACTTCTGGATATTTATTTTATACTCTGGGCTATAATCCCATACTGTTTTATTGATTTTGTTGCTCAGATTTTCTCAGTTTTGTGCATTGGGAGCTTTTTCATTTGGCTACTGTGCCTTTGAGTCATACTCCCATCACTATGGGTTTCTTTCCTTTTCTTTTTTGGGGCATTTCTTTGCCTTATAGCACTCCAAGGTGTTTAAGCTCATCTTGTATATTTCCTGTCCCAGTCCTAGTAAAAGACATTTTATCAATGAGCCTGAGTTCCTTTGATGTGAATGATATTAGAAACCATGATATGGAGTCTGATTGTGCTTGTTGCTATTCAGGTGTCATTTCTTCTAGGCTCCCTCAGATGAAAAAGCTTAGAAATATATATGTTATACTAACCACTATTTATGCACATATTCACAAATATATCTATGCATATATCTATCTATATCTATGTTAAGTTAAGCACGAGTTCTAAATGATGTCTCCAACTCTAATCCAATACCACACGGATCATTCTAGCCATAACCCCTAGTTTGCTTGTAACCTCCTGTTGTAACAGTGAAGAACTTGATACCTATCATCCTCTATCTGTGTACTGAATTGTTTGATACCAATATACTTGCATAGTGGTTTCAGAATTTCAACATAATATTTAAATGATAAAACAAAACACATTAATCAAGGCTAGCCCTGGACTCTAGATATTTTTCTATGGTAACGCATAGGACTCTGTACTAAGTACTCATTAGAAATATTTTATGAATTTAAGGAAATTAAAATCCATAGGATGAATATTTGAGTGTAGACCTTGGCTTTTATCCCCAATTTTAATGAATCATAATTAGTTATATTTGCTACATAAAAGTGAAGGGGGAGTAAGAGGAAAATAGATAATCCAATTGCTCATTCATCAACTACTCTACCATGACTTCAACTTTGTGGCCAAAAAGAAATAATTTTCCCATTTTACTATTCAGAGAATAGTGCTGGAGGCACTTACATGTCTATGCCAAGAAATTTGGAAGATAGCTACTTGGCCATCTGACTGGGAGAGATCCATATTTGTACCCATTCCAAACAAAGGTGATCACACAGAATGTGGAAATTATTGAACAATATCAATAATATTACATGAAAGTAAAATCTTCCTGAAGATAATTCAAAAATGGTTGCAGAAGTATATTGTCAGGGAATTTGCAGAAATGCAAGATGGATTCAGATGAGCAGGTGAATTGAGGGATATCATAGCTGATGTCAAATGGATCTTGGCAGAAAGCAAAGAATACCAGAAAGATGTTTACTTGTGTTTTATTGACTATGCAAAAGCTTTTGATTGTATGGATCATAACATATTATGGATAACATTGAGAAGAATGGGAATTCCAGAATGCTTAAGTGTGCTCATGAGGAATCTGTACATAGACCAAGAGGTTGTTGTTTAAAAAGCTAAAAGAACTAACAAATCTGTCCTGGAAGAAGTGCAGCCAGAATGCTCTTTGGGAACAAGAATGGTCAGACTTTGTCTCACCTACTTTGGTCTTGTTGCCAGAAGGGACCATTCTCTGGGGAAGGATATTGTGCTTGGTAAAATGGAGGTCAATGAAGAAGAGGAAGGCCCTCAATAAGATGGATTGATATAGTGGCTGCAATGATGGGCTCAGGTATAGCAGGGATCATGGGGCTGTCATAGGACTGGGCAGTGTTTCATTCTGCTGTGCAAAGGGTTGCTATGAGTCAGAGACAACTTGATGGCACCTAACAACAGCAACAATGCTGGGAATGACAAATTAAAGATGAATGGCATCACATTCATTGTCAAAAAGAATGTTTCAAGATCTATCCTGAAGTACGATGCTGTCAGTGATAGGATAAAATCCATATGCCTACAAGGAAGACCTATTAATACTACTATTATTCAAATTTACACACCTAACATTAAATCCAAAGATGAAGAAATTGAAAATTTTTTACCAACTTCTACACTCTGAAAGTGACCAAACATGCATTCAGGATGTATTGATATTACTGGTGATTGGAATGTGAATGTTGGAAACAAAGAAGAATCACCAGTCATCAGAAAATATGGCCTTGGTGATAGAAATGATGCCAGAGATTTCATAACAGAATTTTGCAAGACCAATGACTTATTCATTGCAAATACCTTTCTTCAATAACATGAACAGTGGACTTTGCCAGATGGAATACTAAGGAAACAAATATACATTTATGGAAAGAGGTGATGGAGAAGGTCAATGTCTTTAGCCAAAACAAAGCCAGGAGCTGAGTGTGGAACAGACCATGAATTGCTCATATGCAAGTTCAAGTTGAAGCTGAAGATGATTAAAACAAGTCCATGAGAGCCACAATATGACCTTGGTTATATCCCACCTGTATTTAGAGACCATCTGAAGAACAGTTTTGAAGCACTGAACACCAATGACCAGAAACCAGATGAGTTGTGTCATGACATCAAGAACATCATACATGAAGTTGTTAAAAAGACAGGATAAGAAGAAAAGACCAAAATAGATGGCAGAAGAGACTCAGAAACTTGCTCTTGAATGGAGAGTAGCTAAAGCAAATGGAAGAAATGATAAGATAAAAGACCTGAACAGAACATTTCAAAGAGCAGCTCAAGAAAATCAAGTCAATTATTACAATGAAATGTGCAAGGACCTGGAGTTAGAAAACCAAAAGGGAAGAACACACCCAGCATTTCTCAAGCTGAAAGAACCGAAGAAAAACTTCAAGCCTCGAGTTGCAATATTGAAAGATTCTATGGGCAAAATATTGAATAATGCAAGAAGCAGGAAAAGAAGATGGAAGGAATACAGAGCCATTGTACAAAAAATAATTAGTTGACATTCAGCTATTTCAAGAGGTGGTATGTGATCAAGAACCAATGCTACTGAAGGAAGAAATTGAAGGTGCACTGAAGGAATTGGTGAAAAACAAACCTCCAGGAATTGATGGAATATCCATTGATATGTTTCTACAAATGGATGCTGTGCTAGAGGCATGTATTTGTCTATGCCAAGTAGCTTGGAAGACAACTACCTGGCCAACTGAATCGAAAAGGTTGATATTTGCCCATTCCAAAGAAAGGTGATCCCACAGAATGTGGAAATTATCAAACAATATCATTAATATTACAAGTAAGTAAAATTATGGTGAAGATAATTAAAAAATGATTACAACAGTATATTGTCAGAGAACTTTGAGAAGGGCAAGCCAGATTCAGAAGAGGATGTAGAATGAGGGATGTCATTGCTGATGTCATATGGATCTTGGCTGAAAACAAAAAATACCAGAAAATTGTTTACTTATGCTTTATTGACAAAGCACAGGCATTAGACTGGATTGTAACAAATTATGGAAAACATTACAAAGAATGGGAATTCCAGAACACTTAATTATGCTCATAAGGAACCTATACATAGACCAAGAAGCTGTTGTTGGAATAGAACAAGGGGAAACTGCATAATTTTAAATCAGGAAGGTTGTATGTCAGGGTTGTATCCTTTCACCATACTTATTCGATCAGTATGATGAGCAAATAATCTGAGAAGCTGGACTGTATGAAGAAGAATGTGGCATCAGAATTGGGGAAAAACTCATGAACAACTTCTGATACGCAGATGACACAATCTTTTTTTTCAATATTTTAACATTATTATTATTATTATTATTATTTTGTGATTTGGGTGAACGTTTACAGAGCAAATTTACTTTCCATACAGCGGTTCACATATACTTTTTCTCATGACATTTACCACAGTTTACCACAATGCAACAGCTCCCCTCCTACTTCCTCTCCATAGTTACCTCTTCCCTGTGTCCATCCCTTCATGCATCCCTGCCCCCTGAGCTGTCTCCCTGTGCATAAACAGCCCGTCTTTCTCCCATGATGTTCTGTCCAAGGAGTGTATCTACCTAGGTAAATGTTCACCTCATATGCCTGTCTTTCATTTATCTGGAAACCACAGGTGTG
>NW_006922185.1:1248042-1251861 GCF_000298275.1 Orycteropus afer afer | reverse complement strand
TGTTAATTGGTTTCCCTTTTCTTTGTTGAAGAGTGTCTGTGCAGTCCTTCTGCCTAGTCCGCCATCTTGCCGGAACTCAGATGACACAATCTTGCTTGCTGAAGATGAAGATGACTAGAAGCACTTACTGATGATCAAAGACTACAGTCTTTAGTATGGATTACATCTCAACATAAACAGAACAAAAATCCTCACAACTGGATCTATAAACAGCATTACAATAAATGGAGAAAAGATTGAAGGTGTCAGGGATTTCATTTTACTTTTATCTGCAATCAACACTCATAGAAGCAGCAGTCAAGAAATCAAATGTCATATTGCACTGGGAAAATCTGCTGCAAAAGATCTCTTTAAAGTGTTGGATAGCAAAGATGTGACTTTGAAGACTTAGGTGCACCTAACCCAAGCCATGACAGTTTCAATTACTCATATGCATGTGAAAGCTGGACAATGAACAAGGAAGACTGAAGAGGAGTTGATGCCTTAAATTATGGTCTTGGCAAAGAATACTGAAGATACCCTGGACTTCTAGAAGAATGAATAAATCTGTCCTGGAAGAAGTGTAGCTGCAATGCTCCTTGGAGGTGAGAATGACTGGACTTTATCTCACCTACTTTGGTCATGTTGTTAGAAGCATCCATTCCCTGTAGAAGGATATCATGCTTAGTAAAGTGGAGGGTCAGCAAAAGAGGGGAAAACTCTCATTAAGATGGATTGACACAGTGGCTGCAAAGATGGGTTCAAGTACACTAAGGATTGTGAGGATGGCAGAAGACCAGGCAGTGTTTTGTTCTATTGTATGCTATGAGTTGGAGCTGAACTGATGGCATCTAAGAACAACATATTTATATTTATAAATATTCTGTATTCCTATTCAGGAGCTCTGGTAGCATAGTGCCTAAGGCACTTGACTACTAACCAGAAGGCTGGAGGTTCAAAACCACCAGCCACTCCTTGGAAGGAAGGTTGGTCAATCTACTTCCCTAGTGATAATGCCTCAGAAACCCAAGGAGGGGTTGCTATGAGTCTAGTTGAACTCAACGGCACATAACAACAACAACAACATTCCTGTTCAGAATAACTTATAGTAGGTATATTTCTGGTATAAATCTATAATTAATGGTTTCTAGATGGTTGTGTGAAAGGAACTCTTGTGGCAGTTGTAAAGGCATTTGGCTGCTAACCAAAAGGTCAGCAATTCCTACACACCAGCTGCTCCATGGGAGAAAGATGAAGCAGTCTGTTTCTGTAAAGATTTACAGTCTTGGAAACCCTATGGGGGCATTTCTAGTCTGTCCTATAATGTCACTATGAGTCATAATTGACTCGATGACAGTGAGTTTGATTTGGTTTTTAGGTGGTTACATAAGTAGACCCAACAATATATTTCTGTTAATTTCACTTATAGATGGTTTAAATACATGAACATTCTTTAGTTTAATACAGTAAAATAGTCCATTCATTGTTTCATCAGATATATATCAAAAACCTACTATGTACCTACTATGTCTTAGTTTTCTGGTCCTGCTGTAACAGAAATACCACATGCAGGTGCCTTTAATAAACAGAATTTTTTTTTTTCTCACAATTTAGAGGTTAACAGTCTAAAATCAGGGTGTTGGCTCTAGGAGAAGGCTCTGTCTATCTGTTCTGGGAGAAAATCCTTGTCTCTCTCAGCTTTTCACCTTGATTCATTAGTGATCTCTACACAATATCAGTCTAGCTCCATTTGTGGTTCCTTGCTTCTATGTATAATCTCCTTTTAAATCTCAAAAGTGACTGATTTAAGACAAACCCTATACTGATATGGCCTCATTAACATAACAAAGAAAACTGTGTCCCAACTGATGTCTTCAGCTCTAATCTATCACATGTATTAGTCTAGCCTTACCTCCTAGCTTCCTTGTAACCTCCTCCTCTAACACTGAGAAACCAAATGGGTTTACATTCACAGGTAAAATAATTAAAATTTACAACACATGTTTTCTGGGGACACAATTCATTTCATAACCCAGGCCATTGTGCATATCGCTTCTTTTTTTTTTTTCCCATTTGCAATGAAATTTGAATTAAAAAAAAAAAAACTGTTTAAAAATCTATATAGTCACACAATTGTGGTCCTCTGGGAATAAATACTTTTCACACTACTGATATTGTAGTAAGTAAAACAAGTTACATATCATTTGTTTTTCTTTTGTCTTGCTAGACTAGAGTTTCTTAATCTTTTATCTACCATAACCATAGACTATACAATGTCAACATTAACTGTGAATTCCTAATTCCTTGCCTAATACTTATAACTGAGCTCTTCTTTTTATTTTGCTATTTAAAAAGTGTTTTAAGTAAATGTGGCATTATTATAGAGAAAATAATCTTTTATTTAAAAATGTAAGTAATTCTGTAACTTGATGTGTTATTCTATCACTGTATGATGTTGATCTGTACCCAATGCAGGGAAACCCTCAATTTTGACCCATTTTTCTGTTATCTTTTATTCTTTCTCCAAGGCAGGTCATTTTATCAGGTCCTGCATTAGGAACTGGGATACAAAAATAAAAGAGATATGACACTTCTTAAAATGGAATGCATGGTTTACATTACTATAGTGGAAGCCTTTCATTATTGTTTCCTACCAGCCACTCCTTGGAAGGAAGGTTGGGCAATCCTACTTCCGTAGTGATACTGCTTCGGAAACCCAAGGAGGGGTCGCTATGAGTTGGGGCCGACTAGACGGCACATAACAACAACAACAATTCATTTTATATTCTTTGAAACAGACTTTTTTAAAATTGTGTGCTGCATTATAATCACTACACCAGCATTGACTTCCCCATGTCATTAATCATTAATTCAAATATATATACTAAACTTTTGATGATGACCAAAATTCAAACTTACAGATTCAAGTGTACTCTCAGTTTAACTCTTTGAATTTCTTAATACTTATGGATATCCACTGCCATCAAATTGATTCCAACTTAGAGTGACCCTATAGGAACAGAGTAGAACACAGGATTTCTGAGGCTGTAAATCTTACAGAAGCAGACTGCCTCATCTTTCTCCTGCAGAGTGGCTCGTGGTCAAACCACTGACCTTTTAGTTAGCAGCTGAATGCTTTAGCCACTATGCAATGAGAGTTTCCATACTAATTGATGGCTTACATTTTAAAAATACTTTATAGCTAAAACAAACAAACAAAAAAACTTTATAGCTGATTTGTTGAAGAGTAAAAGAT
This sequence comes from Orycteropus afer afer, assembly GCF_000298275.1. NCBI lineage: Eukaryota > Metazoa > Chordata > Mammalia > Tubulidentata > Orycteropodidae > Orycteropus > Orycteropus afer. The sequence goes on along the minus strand of NW_006922185.1, from coordinate 1,248,626 downwards.
AATTTCTATTGATGAAAATGTCACTTCTGGTAAGAATTATAGGGTAAAACCTAGAGAAAAGGAAAAATTCCCTCAGATAAAAATAGATGAAATCATCTGCATTTACTTGCCATTAGTGATATTTAATAAGTATTACCATGAATGGATTCATAGTATTGTTTAGGGGAGAAAGGAACAGATATGGAAACATATATCAAAATTTTGGGCAGGCTTTGCTTTACCATCACTTTCAACAGTTTCATTATATATGCTGGGAATTCACAAAATGATGGGTTTCTATTTCCTAACCCATTTCTTACAACAGCCCACAGGAGAGATGTTAATTCATAAACCACAACAGCCATGGCTTTAGCTGATGCTCTTATTACAATTTAAAGCCATAAGTTATTGCTCTGTTGAGAGCCTGGTAATCCTCGGTGGGCCTCTGGATTGGTTGATGGACTATTAAAGATGAGACCAGAGACTCTTCATTATGAAGAAACAGAGTGGGCCTAAAGAAAAAAATGCTACAGCTTAATTTGGAGACCAAATGACTGGGTCACAACGGTGGAGTTTAGATCAAAGAAATTCTTAGGAAAGCCATA
>NW_006922185.1:1244175-1247912 GCF_000298275.1 Orycteropus afer afer | reverse complement strand
ATATAGGAGCTCTGGTAGCACAGTGCCTAAGGCACTTGACTGCTAACCAGATGGCTGACAGTTCAAATCCACCAGCCACTTCTTGGAAGGAAGATGGGGCAATCTACTTCCGTAGTGATACTGCCTCAGAAACCCAAGGAAGGGTCACTATGTGTCGGGTCCAATTTGACGGCACATAACAACAACAACAACAACAAATATATATATTTCCATTGAAAATGCTTAAAGCAGAAACAGTGCAATAGTTTAGAATTGTGTTAGACAAGTAAACATTTAATTTGATGTCCCTTATGCCACTGGAAAGAAATGAATCCTTTTTATTGCTGAGTTTTTTATTGCTGATAGCCTTTTTCTCTTTAGAACACAGATTATGAGAATAATTTTTTAAATAGTATGACTGAAATATTATCTCTCTTGTCAGCAATTGAAAATATTAAAAAGCTTGTAAAGATTTCATGATTTCTTATGTGAAATCTTTTTCCCAAGCTGCCTCTACCCACACTGGGAAATGATTTCTTTGAACTTTTCTTCAAACAAATGATCTTTGCAAGTAATTTTGCTTTATGCTCAGTCTCCCATATAAATTATCTATATTTCATAGTAACATTAATTAACTTATTATTATACTTCTGCTAATGAGCTAAAAACATCACTTCAATAAAATGTTATATTAAAGGATGAGTGATTAACTGCTATTTAAAAACAATTACATAGAAATGTTTAATCCTTAAGGAACTGGAAAAGAAAACTATTGAGATTATTTTATTACATGCTGTTCAATTTTGATCAGCTTTTATGATGGTTGTGGTTATGTGTCAATTTGGCTAGGCAGTGATTCTCAGTGGTTTGACATATATTATGTATTTCTCCTGCTCTTTGTGGTCTGATGTAAGCAGCCAATCAGCTGAAAAGCTAATTTCCTTGGGGGTGTGTCCTGAATCCAATATGTATGGATGTTCTGGCAAATCTTTCTCTAGATCATGCATCCAACTCATCCTCTGACCTCTATACTTGGGATGTGAGCCAGCAGCCTGCCAAATGATCTTCAGATTTTGGGTTCCTCAGTCCCTGTAATCACATGACTCAGGAAAAGCCTCCAGCCTGACACCTGACTCATGGATTTAGGACTTGCCAGTTTGCACAACTGCATGAGCCATTTCATTGAAATAAATTTTTCTATTTATACTTATATACTTATTATACATTTCTTTTATATATATTTTAATATATATAACATACAATGCAATCTTTTTGCTCCTCTTCAGAACTCAGCCTAAGACAGGTATTTTCTAAGATTTCAAGAGATACAAAGAGATATTGTATTGAGCTTGGAATCTGAGGATGTTAAATTAGAATTAAATGAAGAGAATAAAACCCAAGTCTTTTCTTTCTTTCTTTTTTTTTTGTCTTGTTTCCTCCTCACTGCAAACCTTGATCTGGACATCAGAGATATTTTGATTGACTAGAAAGTTGCCTCCCAAAATTGAATTGTTGATTTCCTGGTCAGCTGTTTGTGGCCTCTTTTTTTACTATACTTCCTTCTTCATATCTATGTTAGTTTCCTGGGATTAGGAAACAAAGTATTGCAAAGTGTGTTGCTTGTAAGAACAGGCATTTATTGTCTCACAATTCTGGCTTTCTTTGGTGTGCAGATGTGTTTTCACATGACCATCATTTCTCTGTCTCTCTGTCTCTTTGATAAGGATACAACTGATATTATATTTGGATATACCCTACTCCCAAAACCATAAAACCAAACCTACCGCCTTTGAGTCATTCTAACCCATAGAGACCCCCACTGGGTTTCCAAGGTGGTAAATCTTTATGGAAGATCTCATCTTTCTTTTGCAGAGTGGCTGGTAGATTTGAACTACAACCTTGTGGTTAACAGTTAATGCCTTAAGCACAGCACTACCAGAGCTCTACCCTACTCCAGTCTGGTATTATGTTAACTAATAACATCATCAACACTCAATTTCCAAACAAGGTCACTTTCACAGGCATAGAGGATTAAGACTTCAATTTATCTTTTTGCATGACACTATTCCATCTGTCCTCTGGACTCCTGAAATTCCTGTTCTTCCACCTTGCAAACTGCATCATCCCATCCTGGCATTCTCAAAAGTCCTAACCCATTTGCACATCAACTCCAAATTCAGTAACTCATGCTCCTCCAATCACTTTTTTAGGAAACATTGGATTATGCTAACAAAAAAAGAGAAACCGTAAGTCTATGTCCATCTTCTTTCATACACTATAATGTACAAAAAAAAAAAAAAAAAAAACCTCACTGCCTTTGAGTCAATTCCTACTAGTAGTAACCCCCATTGGGTTTCCGAGGCTATAAATCTTTACAAAAGTGGTTGCCCCATCTTCTTTCCTCAGAGTGGCTGGTGGGTTTGAACCATTGACCTTCTGGTTAGCATCTGAATGCTTTATCCACTCACTATACTGCCAGAGCTCCTTACACTATAATACAGTTACTGAAAATCACAGTCTCTCCCTACTTAATCACAGGACTCATTTGAGTCCTGTCCACCTTATGACTCTGCTCTGAAACTTGATTTGGCAGTTCAAACCCACCAGCCAGTCCTCAGAAGGAAGATTGGGCAATCTACTTCTGTAGTGATACTGCCTCGGAAACCCAAGGAGGGGTTGCTATGAATCGGGGCTGACTTGATGGCACATAACAACAACAACGACACAATAGTCCACTTCTTAGAAGGAATATCAAACCCACTGCTGCCGAGTCAGATCTGACTCATAACGACCCCTCTTTGGGTTTCCAAGGCAGTATCACTACAGAAGTAGATTGCCCAATCTTCCGTCTGAGAAGTGACTGGTAGGTTTGAACCGCCAGCCTTCTGGTTAGCAGTCAAATGTCTTAGGCACTACACCACCAGAGCTCCTCTTAGAAGAGATAGGCTGGTGAAATTCCATTCAAATCTTTCTTAATGAATTGCTTTTTGACTACTTGCCGATGTTTTCATTCTGTTGGAGAGGTTTCAAAGACTAGGGTAAAGCTGCAAACCCACAGACATTGGGCATCAACATCCTCCCTCTAGTGAGTGCTCTGGTCTTGCCTGGATTAGCTGTGAGCCAGCATTATAGAACTAGTGATAAAATAGTTTCACTTGTTAAATAGGAATTGTCGGCATTATGAATGCATTGAAATGAGGATCAAGGAAGCCAAAAATCCTCCTCAACATCATCTCCAAAATCAAACCAAACCCACTGCCCTTGAGTTGATTCTGACTTATTGTGACCTCCATTGGGTTCCAAGGCTGTAAACCTTTATGGAAGTGGATGGCCTCATTTTAGTTCCATTGAGTGGCTAGTGTGTTTGAATCACCAAATGTCTGGTTAGCAGCTAAATGCCTTAAACCACTACTACATCACTAGAGTCCCTGTCTTCCAAATAGAATTATGTGATAATGCAAGGAAACAATTTTCTTCTGATCAAAATAGAGTCCTGTGTAAGAAACTTGTTCAATGTTAAAGATTGTATCAGTAACAGACTACAAGGTAACCACTTAAACTTTACTTTTTACCAAAATCTTATTCACTAGATTGCAATCTATCAACATGTTTTCCAAATCTATTTATTGTTTGTTGTTGTTGTTGTTGTTGTTATTTGCCATTGAGTCGGCCCCGACTCATAGCGACCCCTCCTTGGGTTTCCGAGGCAGTATCACTACGGAAGTAGGAATGCCCAACCTTCCTTCCGAGGAGTGGCT
>NW_006922185.1:1241342-1244075 GCF_000298275.1 Orycteropus afer afer | reverse complement strand
CCCGACTCATAGCGACCCCTCCTTGGGTTTCCGAGGCAGTATCACTACGGAAGTAGGAATGCCCAACCTTCCTTCCGAGGAGTGGCTGGTGGGTTGAACCACCAGCCTTCTGGTTAGCAGTCAAGTGCCTTAGGCACTATGCTACCAGCGCTCCTATTTATTGTTTAGAAACTAAAAAAAAAAAAAAAAAAAAATGTTTCACTAAATTAAAAAATATCATAACATTGATCTGATTACTTACTACTCTGGTATCAAGATTTGTATGTTGGAATATTTTATAATCACAACAAAGTTATCAATGAATTACAGTCATACAGTTGCCTATTCTCTGAAAATTTTAGTCATATATATTTCATCATAAGGATTTTCTCAAATCATCAGTATCTGAATAAGCAAATGTCTTGGAAATGACTATCTTAATAATTTATTCATCTTATTATCTAAAGGAAGCATCAACGTAAGCCTCACATCAGAAATGTAGGACATTAAATTTGTGAAATATTCAATTGGAATTATAAGTCACAGACTCTTTTTTTCTCCTGCATACTTCCTATAAGGACCGTAGAATATTACAGAGCATTACTCTCAGCACTGGCTGACCAGAACATAGTGAGGATACATGCAAAGCACCCAGCATCTGGAAAGGTATTTAAGAATTGACTCTGGACCTCCCTATCAATGGGGATTATGCATTTCCCTTTGCTCTTACTCCCTGCCTGATCCATTTCTAAATGCTCAAAATATCTAAAAGCCCATTGAATAAGGGTGGAATTAGGCAAGTAACAGATTAATATTTTCTTTTGAGAACAACACTTTCATTATGCATTCTAAGGAGTGTTTCTTTTAAGACTGATGTTTTGCTCTTTGGAAGTCCACCGTCTATTCAATATTCTTTGCCAAGACCACAATTCAAATGTATCATTTCTTCCATCTTCTTTTTTATTGTCCAGCTTTCAAAGGCATATGAAGCTATTGCAAAGATCATTGCTTGGTTCAGGCATACCTTAGTTGTCAAAGTGACATTTTTCCTTTTAAAAACTTTAAGAGGTCTTTTGCAGTGATTTGCCCAAGGCAATCCGTCTTTTGATTTCTTGGACACTGATTGTTGAGCCATGTAGAAGAAATCCTTGACAGCTTCAATTTTTTTCTCCATTTGTTACCTCTAAACAATATACTAAGGAGCTCTGGTAGCTTAGTGCCTAAGGCACTTGACTGCTAACCAAGGCTGGCGGTTCAAATCCACCAGCCACTCCTCTGAAGGAAGATGGGGCAATCTACTTCCATAGTGATACTGCCTCGGAAACCCAAGGAGGGGTCTCTATGAGTCAGGTCCAACTCAACAGCACATAACAACAACAACAACAAACAATATATTATTTAGTTTTGCCTATTTTTAGATCTATCGTTTTGAATTTAGTTTCTTTTTAAAATTTATGGAGGTATAATTTATGTACCATAATATTCACCCTTTGTAAGTGCATATTTAATAATTTTTGGTAAACTGATAGAGTTGTCAGGAGCTCTGGTGGCATAGCGGGTAAGACATTTGGCTGTTAACCCAAAAGTCACTGGTTCATAACCATCAGCTGCTCCGTGGGAGGAAGATGAGACAATCTACTTCTGTAAAAGATTTATAGCTTGGAAAAACAATGGGGGTCACTATGAGTCAGAATTGACTCAATGGCAGTGGGTTTGGATAGAGTTGTGCATCCAGTTTTAGAAAATTTCCATTCATCCTAAAAAGTTTCTTCATACCTGTTTGAATCAATTCTCATTCCTGCCCCTAACCAAAGGCAACCAGTGATTGATCTTTTGCCTCTATGAAACTCTCTCTTCTGGAAATTTCATAAAAATAGATGATAAAACATGTAGGCTGCCTCACCATGGCTTCTTTTATCTAGAATAATGAGAGTAATATTTTTAAGGTCCACTCATGTTGTAGCATGTATTAGTCCTTTGCTCTTTTTTATTGATAAGTATTATCAGATTATATTTGGATTGTTTTCACTTTTTGGCTATTATTAATAATACTTCTAGGAACATTCATATGTAAGCTTTTATGTAGACATATGTTTTTAAATCTGCTATATAGCTATATAGGAATAGAACTGCTGGGTCATGTGGTAATTTCTTGTTTAAAAACTTAAGAAACTTCTAAATTGTTTCCAAAGTGGCTGTACCATTTTACATTTCTGTCACCAATTTATGAGGGAACTGGTTTCTTGACATCCTTGCCAGTACTTGTTAGTGTCTTTCTTTTTTATTATAGACATTTTAGACTATATATAATGGTATCACATTGTGGTTTCAATTTGCATTTCTCTAATGATTAATGATGTTGAAAATCTTTTCATGTGCTAATTATGCATTTCTAAAGATGGAGCAATCTACTTCTGTAGTGCTACTGCCTCAGAAACCCAAGGAGGGGTCACTATGAGTCGGTCCAACGCGACGGCACATAACACAACAACAGCAACAACAAATATTCTTCAGTGAAACATCTCTTCAAATCTTTTGCACATTTAAAATGGTATTGTCTTATTACCGAGTTGTAAGTGTTCAGTATATATTCTAGTTACAAATTTTTTAAAATGAAGATACCTGATTTGAAAAAAATTTATTTTAGCCTGTGGCTTGTATTTTCTTTCTTTAACAGTATCTTTTTTTTTAGCACAATAAATAACTTTGATGAAGTCCAATGTATCATTTTCTTTTGTTAATTGTTTATTTTTT
>NW_006922185.1:1240432-1241090 GCF_000298275.1 Orycteropus afer afer | reverse complement strand
GCAGATGACAACAATAACAACAACAAAAATGTCCTTCAGCTTCATCCACATTATGAGGTGTTTTCCAGATTCTTCACTTTTCTTTAATGTTTCATAGCATTCCATTCTGTGTATGTACCGTAGTTTGGTTATCCATTCATCCAATGATGGGCAGTTAGTTTATTTCCACCTCTTTGCTGTTGTCAATAGTGCTGTGATAAACATGAGTGTGCATGTATCAATTCGTGTCCTGTTTCTCACTGCTTTAGGGTATATACCTAGTAGAGGGATTGCTGGATTAAATGGTATTTCTATTTCCAACTTTTTAAGGAAGTGCCATATCGTTTTCCACAGTGGTTGTACCATTTTGCAATCCTACCAGCAGTGTTTGAGAGTTCCAATCTCTCCACACCCTCGCCAGCATTTCTCATTTGCTGACATGTTGAACTTTGCTATTAATGCTGAAGTGTGATAATATCTCATTGTTGTTTTGATTTACATGTCTCTATAGTGCCTCAGAAGGAAGGTTGGGCAATCCTATTTCCGTAGCGATACTGCCTCGGAAACCCAAGGAGGGGTTGCTATGAGTCGGGGCCGACTCGACGGCAAATAACAACATAACAACAACATAGTGCCTAAGGCACTTGACTGCTAACCAGAAGGCTGGCGGTTCAAACCC
>NW_006922185.1:1234109-1240332 GCF_000298275.1 Orycteropus afer afer | reverse complement strand
GCGGTTCAAACCCACCAGCCACTCCTCGGAAGGAAGGTTGGGCATTCCTACTTCCGTAGTGATATTGCCTCGGAAACCCAAGGACGGGTCGCTATGAGTCGGCCGACTCCATGGAAAATAACAACAACAACAAATGGTTAATGATCATGAGCATTTCTTCACGTTTGTTGGCCACCTGAGTATCTTCTTTGGTGAAGTATCTTCATGTTTTGTGCCCTTTTTTAAGTTAGATTTTTTTTTTTTTAATGTTGATGTGTTGAAGTTTTCTATAAATATTAGAGATAAGTCTCTTGTTGGATATATTGTAGCCAAATATTATTTCCTAGTGTGTAAGATCTTTTTTTTACTCTTTTGGAGAAATCTTTTGATACATATACAAATTTAATTTTTAGAAAGTCCCAGTCATCTAGGTTATCTTCCCTGCTTGTGAATTTTGGGTTATGTTTGATAGTCTATTTATACCATCAACCACCAAAAAACCCAAACCTCGCTGTCAATGAGTTAGTTCTAATTCATAGTGACCCCTCCTTGGGTTTCTGAGGTGGTATCTCTATGGAAGTAGATTGCTCAGTCTTCCTTCCAAATTTATGCCATTTATGCCAAATTACTAAAAAATTAAAAAAAAAAAAAAGGAGTTCTGGTGGCATACTGCCTAAGGCATTTGACTGCTAACCAGAAGGCTGACAGTTCAAACCCACCAGTCACTCTTCAGAAGGAAGACTGGGCAATCTACTTCCATAGAGATACCGACTCAGAAACCGAAAGAAGAGTCACTACTAGGCCCCCTAGATTTTCCTCTCTATTTTTTTTGTTGAACTTTATAGTTTTAGGTTTATTGTAGAGTTTTTCTATTTTTAATTCTTGCATTTAGATCTATGACTAATTTGAGTTAATTTTTATAATAATGTCAGGCAGGGTCTCAATTGATTATTTTGATTAGGGATATCTCATTGTCTTAGGACCATTTGTTGAGAAGACTATATCCTTTCCCTCCATGAATTTCCTGGGAACCTATGTTGGAAAGCAAGCTACCAATGTTGTTGTTGTTGTTGTTATATGTCGTCAAGTTGGCCCTGACTCATAGCAACCTCTCCTTGGGTTTCTGAGGCAATATCACTACGGAAGTAGATCGCCCCATCTTCCTTCCTTCCGAGGAGTGACTGGTGGGTTTGAACTGCCAGCCTTCTGGTTAGCAGTCAAGTGCCTTAGGCACTATGTTACTGGAGCTCCTAAGTGACCAATAGCATAAGAATTTCTTTCTGAACTCATAATTCTTTTCAATTAATGTGTATACTGTCATTATGCCAGCACCATACCATCTTGATTACTGTGAACTTAGAATAAGTTTTTAAAATTGGGTAGGACATGTCTTCCAACTTCATGTTTTTCAAATTCTTATGACTATTTAAGTCTTGTATAATCATATAAATTTCTAAAATATGCCAACTTAGGTATTGATAGAGATTGTATTGAATCAATATTTCAATTTGGAGATTATTACCATCTTTACCATATTGAATCTTCTAATGCATAAAAAGATAGCTTTGTTGTACAGTGGTTAAAGTGCTCAGCTACTAACTAAAATGTTGGTGTTAAAAAAATATAAGCCACTCCAGTGGAGAAAGATGTGACAGTCTGCTTTCATAAAGATTACAGTCTTGGAAACCCTATTAGAGAATTCTTCCCTGTCCTTTAGGGTCACTATGAGTTGGAGTCAAATTGATGATGAGTTTTTGGTTACTGCATGAACATGGAAATTCTGTTTATTTAGATCTTCTCTAATTTCTCTCAGCAGTGTTTTAAATTCATCCATGAATATTTTATTAGTTTGATAATATAGGGAAAGGAATTGCTTTCTTAATTTAATTTATTTCTATCAGTTTGTCATACTGTGCTGGCTTACATGTTGCTGTGATGCTGGAAGTTATCCCATCAGTATTTCAAATATCAGCAGGGTCATCTATAATGGACAGGTTTCAGCAAAGCTTCCAGACTAAGATGGACTAGGAAGGAGGACCCAGTGGTCTACTTCTTAAAAAGTTGGCCAGTGAAAACCTTATGAAGAGCAGCAGAAGATTGATACAGTGCTGGAAGGTGAGCCCCTCAGATTGGAAGGCACTCAAAATACAACTAGGGAAGAGCTGCCTCTTCATAGTAGAGTTAGCCATAATGACATGGATAAAGTAAATAATTCAGGACCTTGATATACTGATGTAGCATGACAGAAAATGAGGAAAAAGAGCTGGAAACATCCATTAGTAATTGGAACATAGAATGTATGAAAGTAGAACTCTAGGAAAATTGGAAGTCCTCAAAAATGAAATGAAACACATAAGGGTCTATACCCTAGGTATTAATGAGCTGGAATGGATTGGAATTGGCCATATTGAATCAGACAATCAAGTGGTTGACAATGGCAGGAATGACAAACTGAAGAGGAACAGTGTCACATTCATTGTCAAAAAGAACATTTCAAGATCTATCCTGAAGTACAACACTCGTCAGTGATAGAATAATATCCATATACTTACAAAGAAGACCAGTTAAAATGACTGTTATTCAAATTTACACACTAACCACTAATGCCAAAGATGAAGAAATTGAAGTTTTGTACTAAATTCTGCAGTCTGATATTGATCAAACAAATAAACAAAGGCTATACACATGGACCTTACTCGATTAAATACATAGGAACCAAATTGAGTGTATCTGTGGAAATTGAAGGTTGTAGAAGAAAGATATTTGCAATGAACAAGTCATTGTTCTTGCAAAATTCTCTCATGCAATTCCCGGCTTCACTGCTGTCACTGATGCCATACTTTCCAACTACTAATCCTTCTTCTTTGTTTTCAGATTTCCCATGCCAGTTACCAGTAATTATCAATGGAGTGTAATTGCAGGTTTGTTCCATTTCAGACTGTGGAAAGTGAGTATGGAGAAGCTCGACAACATCAGTTAGAACTAGGCCAGTATAGACCAACTGCAGTACAGACCATCAATTGCTCATATGCAAGTTCAACTTGAAGCTGATGAAAATTAAAACATGTCCACAAGAGCCAAAGTATGACCTTGAGTATATCCCACTGAATTTAGGGACCATCTCAAGAATAGACTTAATGCACTGAACACTAATGACCAAAGACCAGATGAATTGTGGAATGGCATCAAGGACATCATACATGAAGAAAACAAAAGATCATTAAAAAGGCTGGAAAGAAAGAAAAGACCAAAATGAAATTCAGAAGAGACTCTGCAACTTGATGAATTTACAGGAGCTAAAGCTAATAGAAGAAATAATGACATAAAAGAGCTGGACAGAACATTTCATAGGACATCTTGAGAAGGCAAAGTAAGCACTATAATGAAAATGTGCAAAGACCTGGAGTTAGAAAACAAAAGGGAAGCACACTCTCAACATTTCTCAAGTTGAAAGAACTGAAGAAAAATTTCAAGCCTCAAGTTGCAATACTGAAGGATTCTATTGGCAAAATATTCAACTATGCAGAGAGCAAAAAAAGAAGATAGAAAGAAAACACAGAGTGTCTCTTACAAAAAGAATTGGTCAGTGTTCAACAATTTCAGGAGGTAGCATATGATCAAGAACAGATGATTTTGAAGGAAGAAGTCTAAGCTGCAGTGAAAGTACAGTGAAAACAAAGCTCCAGAAATTGGCAGAATAATAATTGAAATGTTTCAATAAATGATTTCAACACTGAAATTGCTCACCTATGTATGTCACAAGATTTGGAAAACAGCTACCTGGCAACTGACTGGAAGAGATCCATATGTGTACCCATTCCAAAGAATGGTGAATTAGGAAAATGCAGAAATTATTGAACAATGTTATTATTATCACACACAAGTAAAGTTTTGGTGAAGACAATTTAAAAAAAAACAACAACAACAAAAAACATTTGCAGCAGTACATACATAGGCAACTGCCAGATTCAGAAGAGGTTATATAATGAGGGATATCATTGCTGGTATCAGAAGAATCTTGGCTGGAAGGAGGGAATACTAGAAAGAGGTTTACTTGTGTTTTATTGACTATGCAAAGGCTTCAGATATGTGGATCATAACAAATTAAGGATAATATTGCAAATAATGGAAATTACAAAACAGTTAACTGTGTTCATGCAAAACCTGCATATAGACCAAGAATGCTGTTTGAACACAACAAAGGGATATTGTATGGTTTAAAATCAGGGAAAGTATATGTCAGTTTTTCATCCTTTAACCATACTTATTCCATCTGTATGTTGAGCAAACAATTTGAGAAACTGGACTATATGAAGATTGGATTGGAAGAAGATTCATTAACAATTTGATATATGCAGATGATACAACTTTGTTTATGAAAGCACAGAAGATTTGAGCACTTACTGATGAAGATCAAATACTACAATTTTAAGTATGGGTTATATCTCAACATAAAACAAAAATCTTCACAACTGGACCAATAAACAGCATCATGATAAATGGAGTAAAGATTGAAATTGTCAAAGATTTCATTTTACTTGGATCCATAATCAACATCCATGGAAGCAGCAGTCAAGAAATCAGATGTCAAATTGCAGTAGGCAAACCTGCTGCAAGGAAACTATTTAAGCATTAGGATGTCACTTTGAAGCAAAGATGTCATTTTGAAGACTAGGTTGCACTTGACTCAAGCCACGGTATTTACAATTCCCTCATATACATGTAAAAGGTGGACAGTGAATAAGGGAGAATGAAGAATCGATGCCTTTGAATTACGGTGTTGGTGAAGACTATTGAATACATTATGGGCTGCTAGAAGAATGAGCTAACAAAACTGTCTTGGAAGAAATATAGCTAAAATGCTCCTTAGAACTGAGGATGGCAAACCTTCATTTTATGTATTTTAGACAAGTTATCAGGAGGTATTGTCCCTGGAGAAAGACATCATGCTTGGTAAAATAGAGGATCAGTGAAAGAGAGGAAGATCCTCAAAAAGACTGATTAACGCAGTGACTACAACAATGCGCTTAAACATAGCAACAATTGTGTGGACAGTGCAGGACTAGGCAGTGTTTCATTCAGTTGTACATAGGGTCACTATAAATTGGAACTGGCTGCATGGTACCTAGAAACAATCACAACAACAGGAAATGGAGCTGCTTTTTCAATTTCATTTATGGATTATTCACAGATATGGGATGATTCATTTTATTCTTGCTGTTTTCAAGATTTTCTTTTTGTCTTTTTTTTTTCCTAACTATTTGGTTATGATATGTTTAAGTTTGATTCTCTATGAAATTATAGAATAAAAGCTTCATTAAGTTTCTTGGATATGTACATTAATAGTTTTAATCAAATTTTGGAAGCTTTTGGAAATTATTTCTTCAAACATTTTTCTCTTTTCTCTCTTTCCTCTCCTTCCAAGACTTCCATTACACATATAATTTTACTCTTGATATTTTCTTTTAACTTTTTAAGGCTATATTAATTTTTCTTATCCTTTCTCTCTATTTGTTGTTGTTGTTGTTGTTGTTATGTGCCATCGAGTCAGACCCTACTCATAGCAACCCCTCCTTGGGTTTCCGAGGCAGTATCACTATGGAAGTAGATTGCCCAACCTTCTTTGCGAGGAGTGGCTGGTGGGTTTGAACCTCCCGTCTTCTGGTTAGCAGTCAAGTAAGTGCCGTAGGCACTACACTGATATTTTCTATTGATTTATCCCTGATTTCTTTTGTCCATTTTTAAACTATTGAGTCATTTTAGGGAATTTTTCATTTAAGTTATACTCTTCAATTTCAGAATTTTCATTAGATTCATTTTTAAAATAAATTCTGTCCCTTTTTGAGATAAGCTACTAAAACTGTTTTTATCCAGGAAAAAAACCCTTAATTTCTTTATTTTCTCAAACTTCAACTAGCTAGGTACACATTTCTAGGTTCACAGTAGCTTCCCTCTTCATATATTGAAGACACATATGAACATTGTTTATTATTTTCTGTCTACTGCTGTTGTTGAGAAATTAGTTATTGCTCTGTTTTTTTTTTTTGTTTCCTTGTGTTTAAACCATATTTCTTTCTAGATACCTTTCTGCTCTTATTGTGATGTTTTCACTACCATGTGTTCAAAATTTCTTCCTCCTAAAATTGATCTTTCAACAAACCTGAAAATCCTCACCCACTGTTGTCATTTCTCCATCATAATGTGTTTCTGCTAAATGATAAAATTAACTTATCATATGAACTAT
>NW_006922185.1:1206398-1234009 GCF_000298275.1 Orycteropus afer afer | reverse complement strand
GCTTAATAAATGTTCTTAATTTTTAAATTGTTCAATTTATCATTTTTCATTTATAGTTAGTATTTTTTATATTCCAAGGTCTTGAAGATGTTCGCCTATATTTTCCTTTAGAAGTATGATGTTTTACCTTTCACATTTAGATTTGCAATCTATATGCTACAGTTTTTTTAGTGTAGTGTGAGTTAAGGGTTCACACTTCTACATTTAAACATGTATTTAATTGATACAGCTGATCTATATGGATATCCTATTGACACAGCACCATTTATTTAAAAGGTCCATTTCCCCTCACTGCCTTGAAGAGAGTATTTATTCAGGTTATCAGTTTTTCATTATAAATTCTTTAATGATAATTGGTCTCACATATCATTTGAATTGCCAAAAAGCAATATTTGATGCTTCCAATTTAATATTCTGTCACTTGTAGAAATCCTAACTTTATGTTTGCTCACTGATAAGTTTTATTTATTTAAATTACTTAGTCATTATGTAAATTCTTATGAACCAAAACAGGTTATTATAGATTCCCTTTTGAGTTTTAAATTAATGTTTTGTGCTTGTGCTTGTGAAGGGCAGTAGAACTTGATTTATATTGCTTTTCTTAAACAAGAAAGGCATCAGTCTATAACACCTAGCTGTTTAGCATCATTTTAATTAATCAAGTCTGCTAATCCAAAAAGTTTCTTCAAACATTCTTATGTTTTTCTGCTCTGTTCTTCATCATATGGTGACATGCAAAAAGTAGCCAAACTTTCCATAAAGATTTTATACTGTTGATGTAAGTTAGAAGATTCTTCTGAATTATGTTTGCTTTATACCTTTAGTGTTAGGTCTCAATCTCAAATACAGTATAGAATACACTCATCTATGCAGGTGGTTCAGACACAAGTGACCATTGCCTACATCCTCATGTATTTTCATAGGACATTGATTTTTTTTTTTTCATTTAGAGACAGCTTTAATGATTTAAATTCCTGAGAGTTCTTTGATATTTTCCTATAATGAATCTTAAAGAATTATTATCAACCTCATAAGATCATATGAGCCTCAGAATACCTGGTCTGGAACAATATTATTATGAAAAACTTGAGAAATATATGTTTAAATTATAATATTTACTATGAAATTGTCTATTTCAATGTTTACTTTAAAATTTATGTATTTAACCTAATAAATTAAAAGAAAATGACCCTGATATTTGACTAATAAGATTTCAATGAAGTTTTGTATGATTTTGGTGCAATGGATGCCACAAAACAGACAATAATCAAATAAGTAAAGTATGTATAAACAGTGTTAGTAAATTATGCTAGAAAATTAGTTCAGTGAATTAGGTCAGAAAGGTGTAGCAATCTGCTTTGGCAAGATTACTGCCTAGAAAACTCTATGTGTGGTTCTACTCTGTGTCTATGACTTGAAATTGACTCCAGGGCACCAGGTATAGCTGTGGTTATAATCCCATTTGGGCATGGGTTTTCTTTGTTACATTAATGAGATAATATTAGCATAGCATGTGTTTTTAAGTCAATCTCTTTTCAAATATAGAAGAGCAGATAAATAAGCAAACAGAGATGGGGAAGATAGATGCCATGCTGCCTGAAGATCGATCACCAAGAACCCAAAAAATAGATGCTGAAAACACAAGGAACTTCCCTCCAGAGGCAACCAAGAAATAAAGCCTTCCTCTAGAGTCAGCACCCTGATTTCAGACTTGTAGCTTCCTAAATTGAGAAAATAAATTCTGTTCATTAAAGCCACCCACTTGTGGTATTTCTGTTATAGCAGCACTAGATAATTAAGACACAAATACACAAACTCACATGCATATACATCAGTGATATTTCATACCATATACATAGGTTCATACATAAGTTTTATTGCCACTTACTAATCCTAGATGCTCCTTGGAAGTGAGAATGGCCAGGCTTCGTCTCACCTACTTTGGTCATGTTGTCAGAGGGGACCATTCCCTGGAGAAGGATGTCATGCTTGGTAAGGTGGAAGGTCAATAAAAGAGGGGAAAGCCTTTGACGAGATGGATTGACATGGTAGCTGTGACGATGGGCTCAAGTATAGCAAGGATCATGGAGCTGGTGAGGGCTCAGTCAGTGTTTTTCGTTCTGCTGTGCCTGGGGTCACTATGAGTTGGAAGTGACTCGACGGCACCTAACAACAACAACAACACTAATACCCTTCCCTAGGGTAGGTTATTTAACTTCTTTTAGCCTCATTTTATTCATTTTACTTCAAAATAATGTTTTGAGGATTCAAAGAGATAAAAAAACATAAAACCTTAAGTACATAGTTTGGTATACAATGGGAGCTCAAATAATAGCATTTGGAGGGAGTTGGCATTTCAGCTGCCTTCAAGTTGAAATAATGTTTGTTATTATAGAAATCGTGAAGCTTTATCATAGAAATCACAAGTGCTGATAATTATCAAAATCATTCTACATATCTTTATATATCTCATAGCTGTTTTCTTACAACTCCAATTTTTTTAATTGAAGAAAAGCTTAGAAGTCATCAAGCTCGCATAATCCCAAAGCTCATCTGTGTATACAACTTGAAGATTGAGGACACAATAAAAGTGCAAACAAGTAATATTTATTGCATTTTTCCTTTGTAAATTAACCTGGGGACAAGGCAGAAACCATCTTTCTGAGAAGAGATCTGAATTCAATGAATCTTAAAATATCATCAGAGGAAATTGAGGTACTACTATTATTCTTATTATTCAGTTGTAGAGACATGGACATCTTATTAAGACTGAGATACATCAACTCAAAAATTGATTCCTTGGAGCTTTATTGCAGTTTGTGTTTGTTTTAACCATACTTGATACGGTCTCTTTCAATGAGGTTTAAGAGCGGTCAAACATTGGTGTTGTTTTCAGGTTTCCAGGCTCAAGTTCATTCAAGAATTTCTCTATATTCTTGAGAAATGCTGCCTGTCCCTGTGGGTCATAAACTTGGGTAGACTGTATTAAAACTTCACAAAAAATCTTCAGATAATTTTGTAAGCTTTATTTGGACTATCATTTCTTAATGAAATTTCCCCTGATAGCCAAGGATCAGGAAAGTGGAGTTCCTGACAGATGGGTAGGGTTTTGTAATCTCTTAAATTACTTTCTATGTAAAATTTCTCACTAGAAAAATAATCCTCTGTGCAAAATATTAAGTCTATAGAACTTAGTTGACTTTTGACATGGAAAACATCTACCCATTCAGAATATAGATATACAGTAGTAAGAACATAGGCATACACATTTGCATGGAACAATTATATAAAATCAATTTGTAAATGGACCTTGAAGTTTTACTTCTTTTGTATGTCTTATTTTCACAGCTTTCCCAGTATTAAGAGTTTGGTAGGTGGAACATATGCCAACAACACCCTTGGCAATTTTCAGTGAAATTGTCCTGTAATGCTGATTTCAGATTGCATTTATTTATTTAGTTAGTTTTCTCTCTGCTATAGTAAAAAAATAAAGAGCTCTGGTGGCACAGTGCCTAAGGCATTTGACTGCTAACCAGCAGGTTGGCAGTTCAAAGCCACTGGCTGCTCTATGGAAGGAAGATGGGGTAATCTGCTTCTGTAAAGATTTACCACCTTGGAAACTCAATGCAGGTTGCTATGAGTTGGAACCAACTGCATGGTAGTGGGTTTATAGCAAAAAAAAAAAAAAAATCGAGAAGTTCTGGGTAATGAGTTAGTCAGTATTAGAATAGAAAAGAGTGGAATTATCTCTACAGGAGTAACACACAAATAATTTATTGGAAAGGAGCCTTGGTGAAATAGTGCTTAAACTCTTGGCTGCTGACTTAACCAAAAGGTGGATGGTTCTAAACCTCCAGTAGCTCTTCAGCACAATGGTGTGACAGTATGCTTTTGTAGAGATTATAACCTCGGAAACTTTATGTTTCAGTTCTTCAGGGTTGCTGGGAGTCTGAATCAACTCAACAACAATTGGGTTTTTAATTTCTTTTTTTTTTTAACTTGTTGGATGTAATCAATGATAGTGCCCTGTGCATAATAGCATATAAAAATGAGATCACTAACATATTCCCAGGACATTTAATTATATCATAAAGCTTACAATCTATAGTACAACAAATTTATTGTACTTGACTGACAAGTGTATTGAAATTTATAAATATCAATTCATAAATACTTCTTGTACAAGTCTTTACTCTCGAACATAAGTATGTTTCTTTTAACCTGAGAAGTATTTAATTATTGAAAGTATTTATTTTTATATTTCTTACTCGTATATCACAAACCTATGAAGGCGCAATTTCCCTCTTGACCTGTCAGAATTATTTCTTCCCTTTAAGTTAATTAAAATTTTGAGACTAAAACGTTTTCCCAGGGGAAATTAGACAAAATGTCCTTAATAACTATTAAATGCTTTGAGAAACAAAGTACAGATCACAAAATCAGAGTGTTCACAGATTTAGAATAGTTTACCCTCAAAAGAGACAATATGAAAAAAAATTGCTAATTAAAAGTAGGATGGAAGAAGTTACATTTACTTAACTGATTCATTTTGACAAAAAAATCAAAATAACAACCTCAAACTCTTGTTTGGTTGAAAATTAAATTCCCAGTTCTTAGCTACTTAGACTGTTTTTTTAAAACAACCTTTTTTTTTTTTTTTTAAATTAATCCTGAGACATCTTTTGCAAGAATTTTTATATTAAACAGCATAACATTTGCTTTTAAATAGCATAAGTTTGGCTTTTTCACACTAGTCATTCATTGAAATAGATAATAATTGTTCTATAACCTTTCATGCTGTTGACCACAACCACACAAGCTCTCTGCATCCTTCCACAGAAAGATGCAGAGATACCCTCTTTTGATATTAAGAGAATCCCTAATTGTTTGTAAGAATGAGAAAGCATCAATAAATATGACCAAATGAATTGTGATTTTTCTGGCCACATAGATTTTAAACTAGTTGGTTAAGTGGATGAGGAAGAACAAATTAGGAATCAGGATGCCCTCTGCTGGAGAAGCTATGCAAGAAATAAAAACGGAGTTTTACATTTTGGAAAGCTAAATGCAATTTCATCTGTAACTGTTTTCTAAATCAAAATTTCTGTCAGTACTACTCAACGACGTCAAGATGATTTTAAACTTTACTATCATTTTATTTTATTCATTCTTAATTTAATTTCTTAGGCTTTTTATAATTCACCTTTAACAAAAGCAAATCAGTTCCTTACAAACAGATACCTGGACTGGCATACTTGGATGTACAAATAGTCCCTGATTTACAACAGTGTTGTGTCCCAACGACTCTGTCATAAGGTGGTTCTGATTTAAGTTAAATACTTCATGTTTATTTTTTTTCAAGTTTTCATTTCAAAACATGGCAGTGTTTGAAATAGTAAATCACAAAATCGAACATTTATGAGTGAACATCTTAACTGATAACATTATTAAATTATTCACTGCAACACTGTATGTAGTACATACTACCAATGATCAGATGTACCAAAACAAAAAACAAAAAACAAAAACTGGCTGTAAGTGTGGTTATTCTAATTCAAATACATAGTAAGTCAGGGACTATGTATATTTGGGAAAAGAAAGGAACATGATGGCACAAATGGTTTATAATCTGGGAGATCTGGTGGCATAGTGCTTAAAGAATTTGACTGCTAACCAGAAGCCTGGCTGTTCAAACCCACCAGCCACTCCTCAGAAGGAAGACTGGGCAAAACTTCTGTAGAGATACCTTCTTGGAAACCCAAAGAGGGGTCGCTATTAGTCAGAATCCACTCCATGGCAGTTGAGCTTGGTTTGAGTAATCAGATAGTTGGTTTCTGGGAAGAGAGGCTTGGTGATTTACTTCCATAAAGATTACAGCCAAGAAAACTCTATGGAGTAGTTCTACACTCTAACATGTAGGGCTAGGAACCTCCTTGAAGATTGCTAACAAAAACAGTCATATGGTCAAGCTTTGTGGATCAGCAAAGTCTGGACCTTTATGGGAAGCTGGTTATAGAGACCCAGAGATGTGGAAAAAAAAATGCTTAAGGATTAAGCATCTGATAAGGTAGAAGCTCTCAAAAACAGTAGTTGCAACACAATCAGTGTGCTTTCAAGAAATCACTTAGTGTTCTTGGTCTGTATTTTCAAATTTATTAAAAAAAAAATTAAAGGACCTAGCAGATCTTTAGGTTTTAAAATGCTGTAAATCTATTCTTCTTCTTTTTAAATGCTAGGAAGTAAGTTTAACTGAAAGTCATGTATTTGTATCACTGGAGACTACTCTCTAAAAGGACCATTCTCTCTTTGCTCAGAACCAGCTGGGAGCAACTAGAGCTACCTATCACTTTAATAAGCCAAAAGAAGACACCAAGCTCAAAATCAGAGAAATAGGAGCAGTCCATTCAACCTTTGCTTGCCACTCAATCCTCTGAATGCCCTAAAAAATGAGCACCACAGTAGGGGGCTGAGTGGATACATTTGTTGCTCTTCTCCTTGTCCTATAGAGAGACAATCCCTAGTGTTAGGAAACTGGCTTATAAGAGCTACTCCACTCCCTTCTGTCCTACTATGACTCTTTACTCATCCCTTTGGAGTCTTTTTTCCAAATACTTTCCCATTTAATGAATAATACCACCATCCTTCCAGGTGCTCAGTCAAATACCTAGGGATCCCCTTGAAGTCATAATGTCACTCATGTCCAACATCACATCTGTCAGCAAATCTTGTTGAGTCTTTGTCCATAATGTATGCCAAATTCACTCATTTATCATCACTTTCATGCCTTCTCTCTAGTGTAAGTCAATATCATCCCCTTTGATTTGAGCTTCTGTGGATACCTTTCTTCCTGTCTCTCTGTTTCACTCTTTACTCACTTCCACAATCCATTCTCCCCATAGCAGATGCAAAATGGTTATCTTCAATATCAATCATACATCATCTTTCTCCTTTTCGTTTCCTCCAATCACTTCCATTGCATTGAAAATAAAACCTCAACTCTTTATCTGGCCCTGTCCCTACAGACTTTTCCAGCTAACCATAAACCACTCTATCGCCACTGCTACACAATGAACTTCTTTCTCTTCCTCAAACATGGCAAGCTTTTTGGCATTTATCCAAGCCATGCTTTTGCTTAGGAAGTTCCAGCCCTACTAACTTTTCTCTTTCTGATTAAGTCTGATCTCACAATCAGTTCTTCAGGAAAGCTTTCTTTGACAATACCTTATATGCTCCCTCTATCCGGATTCCCAACCGTTTAATATATCACCTTATTTATATCATCCATAGGGCTTACTGAAAATCAAAATTACCTCAATAATCTATCTGTACACTTATTTCTTCTCTATCTCCCGACAGACGATTCCTGCAGGGTGATAATTTTGTCTGTTTTGTATCCCCAACACCTGTAACCATTGTTGCCATTGAGGAAGCGGTCATTGAGATTCTAGTTAGTGGAGGATTATAGATACAAAGGGAGATACTGATTCTGAGATCCTGTAAGGTTCAGAATTATCTAAGTTCTAATGCTGTAATTCTTAGAGGTTGACTTGGAACATGGTTTCTGTAAAGTCTCAACCATTTCTTTGGGTCTTTTCTGGGGACTTTATGCTGGGTAGTCAGCTCAAATGTCCCTCTTCCACAGAAGCTTCCTGTGTTTCTCCCCACAGTTCCCCTCCAAATATGGGTTTTCCCGTCTGCATGTCCTCATAACCACTGTGTTTATATTTTATTATTGATCTTATTACGTGGGTTTGCTATTGCTTGCTTATATTTGTGACTTCTACACCAGAAAGGATTTCTTGATAGTAAAGTCCACTTCTTATTTGTTTCTGAGGGTCTACGACAATGTCTGAACAATATATATTATGTACAAATGAATGAGAGAATTAAAAAATATAATTATAGTTTTTATCAATGACAGTATGGCAGGACATATAACTTGGATTTTGGTCTGGAATAACCAAGGACTAACAAAATCCATATACAATGTAGTCCCATGCAATCCATCCACAAACTAATGTATGAAATCATGGGATATGATAATTGATAAATACTAGTGAACTACTATTCACTGTTATCATCATCATAGCCTTGGTAAGGTTTTACATCTCAATTTGTTCCACATTTATATCTTTATTTCTAAGATGCCACTGTGATCCCCTATCATTCTATGCTTAGGAAGCCACACTTTTGTGATGTAGTAATTGATAGCTTAAATAAATTTCTTTAGTGAAGACTTTCTAGTCTCAGGTAAAGTGGGTACCTTCACCCCTCCTCCCTGATTCACATACCTCAGTAACTGCAGATAAAATATAAGTGCACAATACAAGTGCTTTTCTTTTCCAGCCTTCTTTCTTTCAACTTGTAACATAGACACTTAATAAGAACTTGGTGAATTAAATTGACTATTGTTCAGCTGTGTCTTCTTGTATGGATTTGCTCCCAGGTAGTGCTATGAATTCTGAAAAGCTTCGTTAAAAGTGGGGTCCAAGAATATTTAACTGGTTTTGCATTATTCTTTCTTTGTGTTTTCTTAACAGACCAGTTAGATGATGAAGGTAACTGACTCACAGTGACCCCTCCATGGGTTTCCGAGGTGGTATTGTTGCGGAAGTAGATTGACCAATCTTCCTTCCCATGAGTGGCTGGTGGGTGTGAACCGTCAGCCTTATGGTGAGCAGTCAAATGCCTTAGGCACTATGCCACCAGAGCTCCTAATACTAAATGTGTTACATACTGGTATATCTGCCTGGGTACTTGAAATACAGAAAAACTGTACTTCTAGGAAAAGTCATCTGGTTCTGATGAATCAGTTCTGTTTCAGCGAAGCTTGTGTCAACCTTGTCTTTTTACCAGATTACAGCTACTCTGCCAATGTATATCGACATGGTGATATTTCTAACCTATTCTATCATTAGGAGCTCTGGTGGCGTAGTGCCTAAGGCATCCGACTCGACTACAGTGAGGTTTTTTTTTTTTTTGGTATTCCATCATTACTTCTAAAGATCTCATTACTGATATTCTGTAAAAATCTTCACAAAAATAAAAGGAGGTCAAGAAATGCCCAAGCTGAAAATAATGTAGGATTACATGGCAGGTTACCCTGCACATTGGCATAAGTGTTTTGGGAGGTTTTTTTTTTTCACTTCCAATTTAAGCCTTTAACAAAGTGAGTTCTTGTGTTTCTTCTGTTACTCACTAGAGGGAGGTAGAGGAAAAGGTTTCAAAGAATCTAAGTCAGAAATGAAACCAAAGACCTAATAATAAGTATTTAGGTTAATGTTCTGTACTTTTGTATAAACAACTCTGAGTCCAAATGCCAAATCTTAGGTGAAGCAAATTAAGATACTTCTTTTTCAGTGGCTTCATATTGAGGATAAACTTATTATGGATAATTCAGTCAGCCCATTCATTGACTAGGAGTTGATTACGGACTGAATTTGACGTCTTCTATTTCTATGACAATTAACATCGTTCACAAATAATTATTTTTCTTTCTTCTGCTCTTCCTTTACTGTACATTCACTGGAACTATCTAAATTAAATCACTCCCTTACTGGTCCCCCAAATATTCTCTAGATTGTAGAATAAGAGCATTTGAAAAGTTTTGAAGTGGGTGCTCAGCCATGAATATTGTTGTCATGTGCCTTAGAGTCAGACCTGACTCATAGCGACCCCTCCTTGGGTTTTCGAAGCACTATCACTACAGAAGTAGGAAGTAAAAAAATACAGTTTCTGTATACCAGCCATATTAAATAATATGGCAACCTGCCAATTCCATGGCTAAATTCATTCCTTATCCCTTCTAAGGACTGGATGACTGAGCATTTATATTTTGAAAATACAGAGATCTCAGTTCAGCTGTCTATAGGGTTGGCATCTGGGATTTGAGTGCTTTCATGTTATTTTGCCAAACCTGTCAATCCACCCCTCTTTCCACACCTTCCTCCTCTCTCTGAAAAGGACATTCGTGATCTGAAAACAGAAAAAAAAAAAAAGATAAAAGAAAGAAAGAACAGCAGTGATTATATTTATAACAAATATAGTGACATAATTGACTTTATGCAAAATCCTGAAGGAGATATTTTTCTTTTTTTCTTTAGTGTCCCTCCCTGCCCTCTTTCTTTTCCTCTCCAAGGTACTGGTAGGGAGCTCTGGTAGCACAGTGGTTAAGGCACTTGACTGCTAACCAGAAGGCTGGTGGTTCAAATCTACCAGCCACTCCTCGGAAGGAAGGTTGGGCAATCTAATTCCATAGTGATACTGCCTTGGAAACCCAAGGAGGGGTTGCTATGGGTCGGGTCCGACTCAACGGCACATAACATAATAACAGGTACTGGTAGGGAAAGAAGTAGTTATTAGGGATTGCATTGTATCCTCCAAAAATACATATTGTAAATCCTAGCCCCTGTTCCAGGTATTATAATCCCATTTAGGAATGTGTTTTCTGTGTGGTGTTGATGAACAGTCTTAGTATAGAGTGTATCTTAAGTCAATCTCTTCTGAGATATAAAACAAGTCAGCAGCAGAGGTGGGGGAAGAGAGACACTAAGCCACATGAAGACTGCCCAGAAGCAGAAGCTCCAAAGAGACAACGACCTTCCTCTAGAGCCTTACTCTAGAGCTGGCACCCTAAATTCAGACGTCTAGCCCCGTAAACTGTGAGGAAATAAATTTCTGTTTGTTAAAACCACTCATTTGTGGTATTTCTGTCATAGCAGCACTAGATAACTAAAACAGTAGTAACACTCTGTTCTTATAGTGCTAGGTTTTCCCTTCCCAATAAAGGCATTTCAATCTGCATTGTTCTTGAATCATTTACCTGTATTTGTTTGATGTCCTGTATTGTGAACAACAGGAGAGCAATCAGTTATGTATGATAAAAGTGCATCAAATTAACTTTGAAATTTCTTCTCTGGTCCCTTTATGGTTTTCCACCCCACTTTTCAACTGCCCTTTTCCCAAATGTTGATCCCTTGTCACTAGGATTGCTCACCTAGCCCTCCCACAGATTGGCCCTGTCTGAACAGTATTCCTTGTCCTTGACTGGCATAGATTTTCCTATAAAATTCTACCTGAGATTGTGCTGCAACTGTTTAATAAATCTTTTGTCTTTGAAAAAAAAAATCTACCTGTGACAAACATAAATAATGTTACTGAATTGGAAATGTAAAAAAAATATTGAAATGACGAATGTTTTTGTTACATATATATTATCAGAATAATAATAATAATAAATGTTAAAGGCTCTACAATAGGGTTTCTGAAAAAATAAAACAAACAAAAATTCCCTATTTGTTTCATAGTTTCATTCTCCCTGAGCTAAGTAAGGAACGTGATTTCTAATAAGTGTTATAGTGAGCTGCTGTTGAGTTGATTTGGCTCCAAGTCAAGGTACCTCCACGCACAGTAGCATAAAACTTTGTTTGATGATATGACATTCCCATGATTGGTTGCAGATTGGACCATTGTGATTTAAACTGTTTTCATCAGCTGATTTTAAGAAGTAAATTGCCAGGCCTTCTGGCCTAGTTCATCTTAGTTTGCACTAGCCATTCAGCATCAGAGCAACATGAAAGTGCCCACTGACAGATGGAAGGTGGCTGTGCATAAAGTGCATTGACCAGGAATCAAACCTGGATCTCCTCACTGAAAAGCAAGAATTCCACCATTGCACTACCAATACCTCCATTATTAATACTTGTTATTGTTGTTGTTGCTGAATTGATCCCAACACATGACAAGCCCATGTGTGTAGAGTAGAACTGCTCCACTAGGTTTTCAAGGCTCTGACCTTTTGGAAGCAGATCACCAGGCCTGTCTTCCAAAGCATCTCAGATGAGTTTGAACTGCCAACCTTTCAACTATTGGTTTTGTGCTTAACTGTTTGTGCCACTAATAGTAAAGTATAAATCCACCACCTGTCTTTCAGTTTGTCATGCTGTGATGGTTTGCATGTTACCATGATGCTGGATGCTATGTCATGTGTATTTGAAAAACCAGCAGAGTCATTCATGGTGGACAGGTTTTAGCAGAGCTTTCAGACAAACATGGGCTAGGAAGAAAGACTTCCAAAATTAGCTAATGAAAACCCTAGGGATCAGAACAGAATATTGTCTGATATAGTTCTGGAAGATGAGCCCTTAGATTGTTAGGCACTCAAAATAACCTAAAAAACAAACAAAACAAACTAAACTAAACTCATGGCCCTTGAGTGGATTCTGACTCATAGTGACTCCTCCTAGGGTTTCTGAGGTGCTGTCTCTATGGAAGTAGATCACCCAATTTTCCTTCCAAGGAGTGGGTGGTGGGTTTAAACTGCTAGCCTTCTGGTAAGCAGTCAAATGCCATAGGCACTATGCCACCAGAGCTCCTAGTGGCTGTAATAATGGACTTGAGCATACCAATGGTCATGAAGATGGTGTAGGACTGGGTGACTTTTTGTT
This sequence comes from Orycteropus afer afer, assembly GCF_000298275.1. Classification (NCBI taxonomy): domain Eukaryota; kingdom Metazoa; phylum Chordata; class Mammalia; order Tubulidentata; family Orycteropodidae; genus Orycteropus; species Orycteropus afer. The sequence continues at coordinate 1,221,563 of NW_006922185.1, read as the reverse complement.
CTGTTATACATGGGTCAGTATGAGTTGAAGCTGGCTCCACTACAACTAACAGTAACAATGTGTGAATGATTAGTCATGCATTGACATAAGATTTTTTTTTATTTTTGGGTGGGATCTTTCTGGATATTCTGGTGGTGTTAGTGCCTACAGCATTTGACTGCTAACCAGAAGACTGGAGGTTCAAACCCACCAGCCACTCTATGGAAGAAAGGCTGGACAATCTACTTCTATAAAGATTTATTACCTTGGAAACCCAAAGGTGCTTACTATGAGCCAGAATCAACTTGATGGCAGTGAGTTTTTTTTTTTTTTTTCCCCCTTTAGTTTTCTGGATACAGAAGGGTTTTTACCCAGAGAGCTAAATCTACTCTCTTGGACATGGAGATAAGACACTGAGAAATGTTCTTTGGGTCAAGTTCATCAGACTGCTTATGCTGTATCTTTTTCATTTGTGTCCAAACCCAGACTGGGTCCAAAATTTTAGTGTGCTTCATTGTATGAGATTGTAAGAATGCTCTGCTCCAGGTGGTCTGACTGCAAGGACTGAAATGGCAGTGAAGTTCCTGCTGTATGTCCTGTTAGTTACCAAGAGCATTCTCCTATCCCAAACCCTATTGGCCTATGAGTGATCTATTCTGAACTGTGTCCTTAACTAACCTATATATGTCAGAACCTGACAAACATACCCTTCAGTGGTGATGACACTGCACCCTCCACCATGTTAATGAGCCTAGTGCATAGTTAAGGAGTTCTAAGAAAGTCCATGAATAATCCTAATTTCCCTATTCCATGTCCTATATCAACTGTGAAATCCCAAGCTTCTGGGATGTTCCGGGATCTGAGATGCAGTCTCCGAGCTCCTTGCTTGCTGTCCTGCAATACAACTTCCTTTCTCAGCACCTTCAAAGCCTGGTGTCTCTTTATTGACCTGGGAGTTGCACTAGGTAGGAGTTCATCTATCAGCTTTCAAATCTGGCAATCCAGATGAGACTTTTCCTCTGACTGCTGCCTTGTTCCTAGATTCACCTCCAGCCATTGGAATAGCTACCAGACAATGGTACCTACCAATTGTTTTCACCTGGAAGGAATCTGTAAGGCTGCTTCCCATAGCCAGTGCTGTACCCAGACCCTCAGCAACCCTTCTTTGAGGCTGATAAATGAAAATCTGGTAAAGATCCTTTCTGGGTGAGTGCATATATGATTGCAATCTAAGCCCTGGAGATTCAAGAATATTGAGAAGGTCTGTTCCATGCTGTCTGCCCAAGAAACTGCCATTACCTCTGGTTTCTGGGCAGTTGAGGGAGGCTGAGAGGTGTGGATTTTCAAGATATCTTCATTTCTTCTTGGCATTTGTCATCCTTGTACTTCTGATTTGTCTGATATCTCTGTTCCTAGTTTGTTTGGTTTTTCTGTTTTAGTCATGGGAATGCAGAATAATCCTAAGTGTAGCCTCTTAGGATGCATCCTTCAGAATTGAAAGTATTTTAGTTATGATCCAATAAAGTAGTCTAAGGTGAAGTTTTTCTGTAATGTTACTTGGCCCTAATACCAACTGGGGGACAAAGATTGTTGGTCTGTAGATGGCTCATTGCATTATAACACTATTATGCAACTTGATTTGTTTTGTATTCAAGAAGGGAAATGGGATGAGAAAATATAGGTAGAATACATTATTTTAAGAATGTAGAATTTTAAGAATGTAGCTTTTTAAGAAGGTAGAAGCAATAAGAGTATGCAGAAACAATGAAAGATTAGGATTGCTAGTTTTCTTACTAAGGTATTAGATAGTCCAGTGAAGGATGACTCCCCACTTGCTCCACCATTGGCCCTGCCTCCTTACCACACCCCCCCCCACCCCCAGCTGATGGTGGAACCTGAGAACATGAGGACATTGTTTCCCCACTGTATACCCATAGTGGTAATAGATTTGGCCTTGTGGCTGACCATCCCCATGGCAGGGCAAATGCCACTTCATCACAACCCCAGTGGAAGAGAAGCTGGGCAACAGAACCTGGTAATATTACCCCTTTTCCTACCTTGGAACTTTTCAATTGGAAACATAATCTCCCCATTATGGGAAGGACCCAAAGCTGATATTTGACATTTTTTTTCCCATGATAAGATGGTTAACATGGATTTCATTAGGCAGACATCTGAAAGAAACTGCAGAAGATTGAGGGAAGCCTTGGAATGGGAATTTCCCAGCTGGTTGAGGTAACAATTAAGGTTTTTAGTAATAGAGACCAGGTGCAGGAAAAGAAAGAGGCTCAAAAGCTGAGAAAGCAGGCGAGTGCGCAGATTGACAGCAGCAACCCTAAGTCTACTGAATCCCCAGGCCAGTCCCTCCTGGTACATTGCTGCGGTGATTTAAAATGGACTTCTCTAATAAAGGGATCAGAAACAACATCCTGCCCTGGGAAGGCAACTCAGCTTGGGTTGAAATCAGTGAGCCTACTGCAAACAAGAGGGTCATTGGAAGAGAAAGTGCCCTCATCAAAGGCTGTCACATCAGGCCACTGACTCAGAACTCTACCAACAGGCTCAGTCTGAAGACTCAGACTGACAGAAACCAGGGGCTCCCACCAGTTTGCAAGACATACCCAAAGAGCCCTTGGTTATACTCAAAGGAAGGGGAGATTTAATTGACTTTTTGATAGACACTGGAGCCACCTATTCAGTTTTAACCCACCTAAAGAAACTCCTGTTTTCTAAGAAAGCCCATATTTTTGGGGTACAGGGGAAACCAACTCTGCTCTTTTTCATTCAGTCTATGGAGTGCCACCACTACTCGTCTGTCAGTTAGTCATACTGTGGTGGCTTCTGTATTGCTATAAAGCTGGAAGCTATGCTACTGGTATGTCAAATACCAGCAGGATCACACATGGTGGACAGGTGTCAGCTGAGGTTCCAGACTGAGACACACTTGGTAGAAGGAAGGAGCCATCCATTTCTCAAAGAACTGGCCAGTGAAAACCTTATAAATAGCAGTGAAACACTGTCTTATATAGTACTGGAAAACTTTATGATTAGTCCTGAAACGTCTGATATGGTGCCAGAAGATGAGTCCCTCAGGTCAGAAGACACTCAAAATATGACTGGGGAAGAGCTGCCTACTCAAAGTAGAGTCGATTTTAATAATGTGTATAGAGCTAAGCTTTCCAGATCTCTGTTTGCTGATGTAGCACAACTCAAAATAGGAAGAAATAGCTGCAAACATCCATTAATAATCAGAACATGGAATATATGAAGTATGAATTTAGGAAAATTGGAAGTCGTCAAAAATGAAATGGAACCCATAAAAATCGAGATCTGTTGGGGACCAAGAAAAAGACCCCCAAATAACATGATTGCAAGGCACATGTTCTAATTACAGTGAAGAGATGACAAGGCTTCTCTTGTGATTGAGTGTTTGCTTTTAGAGATGGCAAGGCCTCTCTGTGGTTGAATGTTGCTTTAAGAGATGGCAAGGTCTCTCTCACTGTTAAATACTTATTGGCAAAACATCAAAGTATTAAAAATAGATGTTATTCTCCATGTTTTTTATCTTATTGGGATGTTTCATACTTTGTGCCACTGTGTCCTAGTAAACATTTATTGTTTTATACTCCTTATTCCTGAGAAGATTTCTGTGATTGTTTTAATGACCACCTGTTGTCCTTGAGCATGTAGAGGAGTAAAACTTTAGCTCTGTAAAGAATAAGTTGATTGTATGACTTCTAAGACTAATGATGTAATCATGTACAAACATATAAATAAAGTAGAACAAAGGCATCAGGGGTCGCTCTCGCAGAATATGCAGGGCATCTGCCTGGCTCCTGTTCCTTTTAAATAATAATAAAGAAAACCATTAATCCTTTCATGTCACTTCATTTCATGACCTGTGTGGTTTTTCTGGACACGGCAGAGATCCTAGCCATTACTGAGCTGAAATGGACTTATTTTAGCCATTTTGAATCAGACAACCATGTGATCTACTGTGTTGGGAATGACAAATTGAAGAGGAATGGTATGGCATTCATTGTCACGAAGAATGTTTCAAGATCTATCCTGAAGTACAATGGTGTCAGTGATAGGAGAATATCCACATATCTACAAGGAAGACTAGTTAATATACTCTTATTCAAATCTATGCATCAACCACCAAAGGCAAAGACTAGGAAATTGAAGATTTTTACCATTGTGTTAGTTAAGGTTGTGTGTCAATGTGGCTGGGCCTGGTTGAGTGGATAGGCAGCTGGTGCTAGTTATTCCCCATGATGAGACTGGCAATTAACTCCAGGTGAATAGCTGCTTTAGGGATGTGGTCTTCTTCCCGTATATAAGAGCCTCCTTTGGGAATGGTCTCCAGCTTAAGACACACTTGAACCCTTCGTGTAGCTCAGTCATTGTTCAGCAGCCTGCCATGTTCTGCTGATCTTGGGACTTTTAATGGACTTGAATTAATGGCCTGTTGTGTGGTTTGGTAATATCTGGACTGTGCCTTGTTACTTGTTGACCTTGGATTTGTCAGCCTCAGTGGCTAGCTGAGTGAAGAAAGGCCTCCAGCTTCAGTGGGCCAGGAGCAGGAGGCAGAGTTGAAGCCCAAGGCTGAGAGGTTTTCACCCAGCCCCTAAAGCCTGGCACTTTGAACTTGGACTTAAAGCCTCCAAATTGTAAAAATTACATGTTAAAGGGATCTTATTTGTGGTATATTCCTGTCAGAGCAGCACTAAAACCCACTGCTGTCAAGTGAGAGCTGACTCATTGCGGACCTCTCCTTGGGTTTTCCAGGTAGTATCACTGTGGAAGTAGATTGCCCAATCTTCCTTCTGAGGAGTGGCTGGTGGGTTTGAACCGCCAGCCTTCTGGTTAGCAGTTACATGTCTTAGGCACTACATTACCAGAGCTCCCTAGGTAACTAATACAACATCTTCTGTAGTCTGAAATTGACCAAACTTGCAATCAAGATATGTTTATTATTACTGGCGATTGGAATGCAAAAGTTGGGAACAAAGAAGAATCATCAGTAGTTGGAAAATATGTCTTTGGTGATAGAAATGATGCTGACAATCGCATGATAGAATTTTTCAAGACCAGTGACTTATTCATTGCAAACACCTTTTTTCAATTACATAAATGGCTGCTATACACGTGGACTTTGCCAGATGGAATACACAGGAATTACATTGACTACATCTGTGCAAAGAGGTGATGGAGTAGCCCAATATCTATAGCCAAAACAAGGCCAGGAACTGACTGTGGTACAGACCATCAACTGCTCATATGCAAGTTCAAGTTGAAGTTGAAGACAACTAAAACAAGTCTATGAGAGCCAAAATATGACCTTGATTATTATCCCACCTGAATTTAGAGATAACCTGAAGAATAAATGTGATGCACTGAACACTAATGACTGAAAACCAGATGAATTGTGGGATGACATAAAAACATCATACATGAAGAAAGCAAAAGGCCATTAAAATGACAGAAAAGGAAGAAAAGACAAAAATGAATATCAGAGGAAACTCTGCAACTTGTTCTTGAATGGCGAGTAGCTAAAACAAATGGAAGAATTGACAAGATAAAAGAGCTGAACAGAAGATTTCATGGAGCTGCTGGAGAAGACAAAGTCAGTAATTATAATGAAATGTGCAAAGATCTGGAGTTAGAAAATCAAAAGGGAAGAACACTCTCAGCATTTGTCAAGCTGAAAGAACTGACAAAAAAATTCTAGCCTCAAGTTGCAATATTGAAAGATTCTATGGGCAAAATATTAAATGATGCAGGAAACATAAGAAGAATATGGAAGGAATATGCAATAATTGTTTGATGTTCATCCATTTCAGGAGGTGGCATATGATTAAGAACCAATGGTATTGAAGGAAGAAGTTAAAACTGCACTGAAAATTATGCAGACAGCACAATCTTGATTGCTGAAAGTGAAGATGACTTGAAGCACTTACTGATAAAGATTAAAGAGTACAGTCTGCAATATGGATTACACCTCAACATAAAGAAAATGAAAATATTCAAGGCTCCAGGAATTGACGGGATACCCATCGAAGTGTTTCAACAAACAGATGCTGTGCTGGAGATACTTACTCATCTATTCCAAGAAATTTGGAAGACAGTTACCTGGCCAACTGACTGGAAGAGATCCATATTTGTATGTGCAAACAAAGGCGATCCCACAGAATGTGGAAATTATTAAATAATATCATTAATATCACATGCAAGTAAAATTTTCTGAAGATAATTCAAAAATGGTTGCATCAGTATATTGACAGAAAACTTCCAGAAGTGCAAGCTGGATTCAGAAGAGTATGTCAAACGAGGGATATCATTGCTGATGTCAGATAGATCTTAGCTGAAAGCAAAGAATACCAGAAAGATATTTACTTGTATTTCATTGACTATGCAAAGACATTCAATTGTGTGGATCATAACAAATTATGGATAACATTGAAAAGAATGGGAATTCCAGACATTTAATTGTGCTCCTGAGCAATTTGTACATAGACCAGGAGGCTGTTCGAACAGAACAAGGGGATCCTGTGTGGTTTAAAATCAGGAATGCAATGTGTCAGGCTTCTATCCTTTCACCATACTTATTTAATCAGAACACTGAGCAAATAATCTTAGAAGCTGGACTATATGAAGAAGAATACAGCATTAGGATTGGACATTAACAACCTGTGATATGCAGACAACACAACCTTGCTTGCTGAAAGTGAAGATGATTTGAAGTACTTACTAATGAAGATTAAAGACTACAGTCTACAGTATACATTACACCTCAACATAAAGAAAATGAAAATACTCATAACTGAACCAATAAACCGCATCACGATAAATGCAGAGAAGGTTGAAGTTGTCAAAGATTTCATATTACTTGGAACCACAATTAACACAAATGGAAGCAGCAGTCAATAAATCAGATAAAATATTACACTGGGCAAATCTGCTGCAGAAGACCTCTTTAAAGTGCTGAAGATCAAAAGATGTCTCTCTGAAGCCTTAAATGCACCTAACCCAAGCCATGTTTTTTTCAATTGCCTCATATGCATGTGAAAGTTGGATAGTGAATAAGGAAGACTGAAGATCAAGAAACAGTTGATGCTTTTGAGTTGTGGTGTTGGCAAAGAATACTGAAAGTACCATGGACTGCCAGAAGAACTAACAAATTTGTCCTGGAAGAAGTAGACCTGGAATGTTCCTTGGAAGCGAGAATGGCCAGACTTTGTCTCACCTATTTTTGTCATGTTGTCAGAAGGGACCATTCCCTGGAGAAGGATGTCATGTTTGATAATGTGGAGGGTCAGTGAAAAAGGGCAAGGCCCTCAACAAGATGAGTTGACACAGTGGCTGCAACGATGGGCTTAGGTATAGCAGGAATTGTGAGTATTACATGGGAGCAGGCAGTGTTTTGTTCTGTTGTACATATTGTCACTATGAGTCGGAGCCAACTTGACAGCACCTAACAACAACAACAACATGGAATGCCAAGTAGAAGACACTTTGTGGACTCACTTTCCTATATATGCTTGAGTGTCTGATTCCTTTGTTGGGATGAGATTTACTTGTTAAATTGAATGTCCAGATTAATTTTACTGATGGAGAACAGCAACTCCAGTTCCCCTCAGAACAGAGCTGGAAACTCCAGGCCTTGCTGCTAGGCCTGGTGGTGGAGGAGCCCTGGCTCATACCTCAACACATTATTAATGTGGTCCGTCTTCTCATTTGAGTAACAGGACAACAGGGGAAGGCAAGGAACATTTACCCAATTGTCATCAAGCTGAAGCCTGGGTGCAAGCCCCCCAAGCTTGAAACAATACCCCTTGCACCTAGAAGCCTGCCTCCATGTTTGGCTGCACACTCCCTAGGGAAACATTTTCCTTCCAGAATAATTAGTGCACCCAGTTTGAAAAGCCTACCCATTTTGGGCATGAGACTTTACAATTGAATCACCAAACTTTACAATTGAATTGAAGCACAAAGCCATCCAGAGAATCACAGAAGTCTGCCACCTCTATGCCCAAAACAATCCAAAGATCACTGGTCCCCCGGAGGCTGAATGAAGTTCAGTTGTCAGGAAGCGTTCCAAGAGAGGACTGGCAAGTAAACTTTACTAAAATGCACCAAGCACCAAGGAATCACAGATAATCTGCTGGTCTTCCTAGACACCTTCACAGGATGGGTCAAGGCATACCCTTGAAGGGTGGAAAAGGCCTCTGAAGTAGCTAAGTGCCTTCTTCAGGAGATTATGTCCAGATTTGGACTTCTTGCCTCAGTTAACAGTGACCATGGATCCCACTTTGTTTCACAAGTCACTCATAAAGTGTCTGAGCTATTAGAAATTACCTTGGAATTACACTTTGCCTGGAGACAGCAATCTAGCAGAGAGGTAGAAAAGATGAATCACACCTTAAAAAGCAAGTAGCAAAAATATGCCAGGAAACCCACATGGTGTGGACTAAGGCACTGCCCATTGCACTCCTGAGGGTTAGAATAGATCCCAGAAGCGGGCTCAAATTGAGACCTTTCAAAATCACATATGGGAGATCATTCCTTAAGAACCTCTCCACCTTTACAAACAGTCAACATAAGGATAAATGAATGTCAAAAATACTTGCAGTCTTTCTCTGTTGTTCTAGCCTCCATTCACAGGTATACCTCTGGATGGATGGCTTTAGTATGCAGCAGTCAAGTCACCATTTCCAGACAAGTGACCCATTGCTGCTCAAGACTTGGAAGGATGAGCTGCTTGCTCCATGCTGGACTGGACCATACACTGTTCTAATTATACATTCTGTAGCCAAGTTCCAAAGGGTAAACCCCTGGCTCCACCATACCTGGTTGAAGCTAGCATCTCTGCCCATCAATTCTTTCTGCTAATCTGATCCAATCTCCATTTTGGACTTGTGAACATATTGCTAATCTGAAATATCTTTCATAAATATCTCACTTACTTCATGACCCATAGAGAAATTATTTTGCATTTGTGCATAGCACTAATTTCCTTTTTCCATATTGTCTTTGGCCAACCTGGCTTTGTTCAAACATGACTCCAGTTGTCCTTTTATGTCATATAATCTTCCTTACTATATTTGTTTCTTCTCCTCACCTGGTGGGAACCCTGGGTTGGAGCCAAAGTTCATCACTGCAACTTTTTTAAGCAGTAGCACAAGGAGGAAATTTAACTAATTGTTGGATAAGAGATTGGTAAGATCTAGGAGCAAGCTACCTGCGTACACAACAAAAAAGCACTACATCAACCACTAGTCTTTTCGGACAGCTGACCTTCTGGCAACCAAATTTGTCCTGGCTTAAAGAACTGGTAATACATATCTTTGCTTTCATTCTCCTAGGCCTGTTTTGCTGTTGTTGCCTCCAATGTGTCCTAAGTAGTTGTTATTTCTTTAAACCTCCATAAACTTCTCTGCAAGTTGTCATGACCAATTTTTTTTTTTAATAATATTTTATTGTACTTTCAGTGATAGCTTACACAACAAGTTACTTTCTCATTTAACAATTACTACACATTATACAGAGACATTGGTTACTTTTTCACAATATTTTAACATACTCATTAATTCCCTTCTTAATGTAATATGAAAGAGCTCTGGTGGCACAGTGTCCAAGACATTAGACTGCTTATCAGTCCAAATCTACCAGCCACTCCATGGAAGGAAGATGGGAAAATCCACTTCTGCAAAGACTTACCACCTCAGAAACCCAGTGGGGGTCACCATGTATCAGAATCGACTCGATGGCAATGGGTTTGGTTTGGTTTGGTTTGATTGTAATCTGGTTTCCCTGTCCCCTTACCCTCTCATCTTTGCTTTAGAGTAATTGCTGACCATTGGTCTCACACAGATGGTTTTTTAAAGGTGCATAGTACTCACTGGTACTATGTACTCACTTTATTTTATGAGCCAATCTGATATTTACTGAAAAGGTGCCTTTAGGGTAGTTTTGGCTCAAGTTTTAAAGAGTATCTTAAGGTGATAGTCTCAGGGAGTCCTCTAGTCTCAACAGTCCAATAAGTCTGGACTCTTAGAATTTGAGTTCTGTTACACACTCTTCTCCCCTTTTATCAGAATCCATCTATTATGGCCTTGATCAGGAAGGTTGTTAGTGGTAGCCAAGCACCATCTAGCTATTCTGGTCTCAGAGTAGATGAGGCCATGGTTTGTGTAGACTGTTAGTTTTGTAGACTTGTTTTTCTTTGAGTCTTTTGTTTTCCTCTATCTCATATATATATATATATATATATATAATTGTGCTTTGAGTGCATAGTTGCAAAGCAAATTTGCTTTACACTCAACAGTTCATGCACATTTGATTTCACACCCCAGTTACCATCCCCAACCATTAAAAACTCTCCTCCCCTCCCCTCCCTGTGACTACCCCCTCCTTGTGCCCTTTTAAACTATGCATTCCTGTCTCTCTAGCTTTCCCTCTATATGAATACCACCCCTCTGGTGCCTCATGGCAGATTGATCTAAGGGATACATCTCCCTAGAGTTGTGGGTGCATTACCCTAGGGTAGGGGTTCTGTATGTAGGTCTTTCTACTGTTGGGCTGAGAGCCAATCCATGGAACTGAGTCCATTTCTAGGCCCAAAGGGTAACTTGGGCTATAGTCTCATGGGTTCCAACCAATAATTCTGGTCATGACCAATTTTGGCTCTACCAACAGCCTGTTTGAGGACCATCCAGTTTGCTGAGCCACCCAAAAGTTCTGGCTTCATCTCTTTCAAGAACCAAAACAAACAAACAAACAAACAAACAACTCACTGCCATCAAGTTGCATCCAACTCATAGCAACCCATCCTTGGGTTTCTGAGGCGGTATCTCTATGGAAGTAGATTGTCCAATCTTCCTTCTGAGGAGTGGCTGGTGGGTTTGAACTGCCAGACTTCTGGTTTAGCAGTCAAATGCCTTAGGCACTACACTACCAGAGATGCATAAAACCATAGGGTAGAATGTATGAATGCCCTGCTCCAGGTAGCCTGATGAAATACTAACCAAGTTCCTGCTGTATAACCTGCTAGTTACCCAGAGCATTTTCCTACCCTTACTCCACCCATTCACCCATGCATGATAGGTTTAGACTGTGTCCTTAACTAATCTATGAATGTCAGAACCTGAAAAACACACTCCTTGGTGGCCACGACACTGCACCCCCTACCAGGTTAATGAGCCTAATGCATCGTTAATGAGTTCTTGGGAAGCCCATGAATAATCATAATTTCCCTATTACGTGTCCTATATCAAGCTCCAGCTTCGGGGATCTTGATCTGAGACGCAGTGTCTGACCTCCTTGCTTGCTGGCCTGCAATAAAGCTTCCTTTCTCAGCACTTCAAAGGTGTCTCCTTATTGACCTGGGAGTCACACCAGATGGAAGCCCACCCATCAAGTTCAAGACCATAGAAATGTCTTTCTGGATGATGTCAACCATAAACAACCATAACCAGTTTAGACCAACTCCAAGTGCTTCCATTTACAAATCTTACTCAGCTGCTATTTTTCTAGCCTGCATTCTCTTGAGACTTCATTATAGTAAAGCCAAGAACCCTTGCACCTTTTACAAATAAAAGAAAGCACACTTGGCTCAATCACAGTTTTCACCTTGCTTCAAAAAGACCCACCTTTGCTTAAATTACTACTTTCTGTAACCTATTCTTTTTTTTTCCAACTAACTTCCTTAAGCCTTCTTATAAAAGGAGACCGTTATCTTCCTCAAAATGAGTTCCTTGGTATCGGTGCAGGCTTCCTTGCTGCAGAAATTCAAATTACTCCTCAATAAAATATTTGTTAAAATTTTTATAGTTCACTTTCAGAATCTATCATTTAACAGTAATATGACTTCTTTCTTCTTTCTACACTAGACACTGTCAAATCCTTGCCTAAATCTGACTCAGATGTGAGCCAGAACCTTCTAAAAAGAAGAAAAATTGACCCTTGGAGAGAACAGTCATGTGTGCCTCATGTCAGATTTCACTAGAGTAGTTGGGCAAAATGTATCTTGACTTAATACTTGATAACAGATTATGTCTAAAAGATAATTGTGACAAAAATGAATGCAGTTCCTGTCCTCTTGCTCTACACCTTTGGAAGTAATCGTGGCCAAAGAGGAACCATGTCAGGCCTTTTTTTCTGGGAAGAGAGTAACCACCCAGAAATTGAATTATGAAAAGTAAAGGGCCGTGCTGGGTGTTACAACCTTTTTCCCTTAAATTATAGAAAAACCAGCATTTCATTTCATTCTGAAATGGAATACTTTTCCTGTTTTATTAAATATGTATATTCCATAAAATATGGATTAGCAATGGGCTTTGCTGGTGAACAGTGACTTACAGTCTTTCCAATCTGACCTAAATTATTTGTGTTGGTTTCATGATCTGGATAGCAAATGTGTGTATCCCAAAGACTCTTTCTAAGATGTTTAAAATTATTCCATTATAATGTGTAACAAACCCTTACATTTCAGTCCTGGAAAAAAGCATTAAAGAAACGAGTTAGTCATTAACACAAATAAAGAAGTGTAGCCTGGTCCACTAAACAACTCTGCCCATCATTTATGGGCTTATGTTTTGTCCATTGAGTTCTATGTTGACTCTAAAACTGTGACTTGTTGAAAATTGGATGGCTTATATATCATTATGTTTCTTACAGATACAAGCCATGGTTTTGTTTGAAATATAAGTAAATGGATTGTTCTGAACAGAAAAGACACATGGAAACCTAAAGATGTATGTCTTTAAGTGAAGAAAAAAAAGGCAAAGAGAAAATAAATAATAGCTCATATAATCATAAAATGTGATTAAATCCAGAACTGTGAGTTAACATACTGTTCAATCTAATCTGTATTTTACTTTTATGACTGCGTAGAAGAAAATTTGTTTCTTTTTCTTTGCTAGAAGTTTTATGGTTTTATTGGCTATGTCTAGGTTTATAAAATGTAAAACATATTGGAAAGGGCCTTCTTTTTTGCTCCTCCTGCTAAACTAAAATAAAATTTGAAGTGTACCTGAAGATTAAAAATGCTATCTGCTATATTGAGTGAGACTAAATCAATAATTATGTATCATTTATGAGGTTACTGTATGGGAGGAATTGATGTTCATTATTTTCGTTACTTTTATTAATGAATTTTTTATTCCTGAATAAAATATAGAGAGTATTTATTTTCATGTAGGATGCATATTATCTATACATGTATTTAGCTTGTTCATAATAAACAATATTAGCATCTTTATAACTCCATATTAATGTGTAACTAACATTTGTTTAATTCTTTTCATTTACAAAAGAGTTTCAAACATAATATCTCATCTAATCTCCAGAATAACTTTGGTGGTAGAAGTTGCTAGCTAGCCCACTTTTACATGTGAGGAAATAGTAAGTCACATAGGAAGGTACATGGCAAAGTGGAATGAAAACTCTGGTCTTTGGTTTCAAGTCTGGTGTTATTCAGCTGCTCTAAATGTTATTGCTGTTGAGACTTAATTCATTAGCACCACATGTTAAGTTTATGTATGTTTTTCTTCAACTTCAGAACTGTAGAAAAATTTACAAGTGTATATTCTTGTACACTTGTATACAAATATTGTACACAATGTACATTTGTATTACAAGTATAGTATTTTTAATGCATTTTATTGAAATATAACTTACATACGGTGAAATACACAAAACTAAAACTAAAGTGACATGGGTCAATACATTCTTTTTTTTCTTTTTGCAGTGTTCCCTCCCCTACCCTCCCACTGCTGGCAACCAACAAAGAAAGTTTCCTTCCATACATAAACCTTTCCTTGACCCTTCACAACAATGAAATAATATGGTATTTGTCTGTCTGTGATTGACTTACTTCACTCAGCATAATGTCCCCTGAGTTCATCCATGTTATGCGGTGTTTTGCTGACTCTATGTTATTCTTTAGTATTGCATAGTATTCCATTGTGTGTATGTACTGTAGTTTGGTTACCCATTCTTCTGTTGATGGGCACATAGGTTGTTTCCATCTTTTTGCTATTATAAACAGTGCTGCAATGATCATGGGTGTGCATATATCTGTTCCTGTCCTGGCTCTCACTTCTCTAGGATATATACCTAGTAATAGGATTGGTGGGTCAAATGGTGTTTCCAATTCCAGCTTTCTAAGAAATTGCCATACTGCTTTCCACAGTGGTTGCATCACTTCACAGTCCCACCAGCAGTGTATGAGAGTCTCAATCTCTCTAAATCCCCACCAGTATTTGTTATTTTCTGTCTCGTTGAACCTTGCCATCAGTGCTGGGGTGAGATGGTATCTCATTGTTGTTTTGATTTGCATCTCTCTGATGGCCAGTGATGGTGAGCATCTCTTCATGTATTAGTTGGCCACCTGAATATCCTCTTTGGTGAAGTGTCTATTCATGTCTTCTGCCCATTTTTCAATTGGATTGTTAATCCCTTTGCTGCTGAGGCATTGGAGTTTTCTATAAATCTTAGAGATAAGTCCCTTGCCAGATATATAATTATCAACAAGTATGAATTTGTTGCTGTCATTTTGTTATGTGCTTTTTTTGGTGTTGATATCTTTGTTCCATGTAATTTTCTGTGCTGAGCTTGTTTTCTTATTATCATTTCCTTCATTGCTATTGTTTTATTATTTGCTAAATATTTGTGCTGGTCCTCGTATTCATTTTGATGTGAAGGTTTATCATTTTTCTTTGAGGTTACCCTGTGATTTATACTTTTCTTCCCAAGTTTAGAACAATCTGTTCTATCTAGTAGTTGTCTTGACTTCCCTACCATGTTGAAATTCTGTAACTACACATTTTTTTCCCTCTTTTCGTAGTTGTCCTCATTTTTCAATTGATGTCTCTGGTTCCTTGTTTACAAACTTGTAGGCTTATTTACTTTGGATACTTCTATAACTAGGTTGATTTCTGGGTTATGTCATCTTGTGTGTTAATGGTCAGTTATTGTTTGCTATTGTTGGTTTCCTGTCCAAAGGACTCCCTTTAGCATCTCTTGTAAGGTTAATCTGGTTTTAACAAATTCCCTTAAATTCAGCTTATCTGGAATTGTCCTAATTTCACCATCATATTTCAGGGACAATTTTGCTGGATACATAATTCTTGGTTGGAAATTTTTCTCTTTCAGCACTTTATATATACCATCCCATTGTCT